>NC_134474.1:30409089-30516377 GCF_964194025.1 Convolutriloba macropyga | reverse complement strand
CTGCGAATGCCTATCTTCTAAGATCTTACAAGATTCTGGCATAATCTTGCAACATAAATATCAAGGCATTTTTTTGCATGAATGTAAGATCTAATAATAATAAAATTTGTTTTGAGTACGATCATAAACACAACAAATGTACAATTTAATAGTAGCTTTTACCGCTGTACCAAACGGGCGCTAAGGGGTCATTTTGCCTGTCTGCCTGTTTGAGCACCGTTCCAGAGCTGCTCAAAGTTAAATCACTGGACTTCTATACGAGATGGAAGTAATTTTTGATCAAAATTTTCACATAAAAACGAGTAGCCAAAATTATTGGAAGAAAAAGAAATATTTTATCAAGAAACTCAAATCTATAATACTTTTACAGTAGGTCAGTAAAAAGCAAAAGAAAGGATGAAATTTTTGTAAATGAAAGTGTTCGCTTGTTTTCCTTAAAAAACCCTAAATAGGTTTTCAAAAAAAGCAGAATCAATATTAATTATTAAAATAATGTAGCATTTTGTCCAGATGATTTTTCTCACAATCCCTTAGACTTTTAGTTATTTTTATGTCAAATTTTGCGCGAGTGTTATAAAAAATTCGAATTCGAACGGATATGCGCTTCTTTATGGTTTTTGTCAGCTTTACCTTAAAGAGTATTGTTTTTATCAGCCCCGCTAAGGGGATATCTTGATTTCTCAATTTGTTAGGAAAGCGTTTGTTTTTTCTCTAGTTATCTTCTCTCACACTTTAGATAACGTTCTGAGGTATTTTCTAGTTTGAAAAAAATTCAGAAACAATGTGTTTACACTTTTGCCAAGCATACATTATATGACCACCTAATAAAATGAGTTGTCATTTTTAATACCTAATTATTTCTTACTCATTTGTTCCTCCAACACTTGCTCATTCAAAATAACCTTTTTTCTGTAAACAACTTGATCCAATTAAAACAAACTGAGTTTTTCAATTTTTTGGCGTCAATTTCGTACTGCCAGCCATTTTGATATAGCTTTAAGGTCATCCATGTGTTCTTGTTCTTCAAAATCACGAAGCATATTTGTATCGTCGGCATAAAGATCAATATTACCTTTTTTTGTTACTAGTACAAGGTCATTTATATAAGTGAGAAAGAGTAGAAAACCCAGTGATCTTCGCAAATTTAAAATAGCTACTAATTTTAACTCTAACTGTTATTTCTAAAATGTTAATGTTTTACCTCAAACTTACTTTATAAGATAAATTTATTTAGTGTTGCAATAAACGAGCAAATTTGATGCAACTGTCAAGTAAACTTTTCTGGTTCTTTTTCCAAGGAGCTTTTTTCTTATTCAAGTGCACTCGACATTACTGACCTGATCACTTAACTGAAAATCTGGAACAAAAGAATGCGTTGTAGGAACTTTGTGGTTCTTATCGTTCGAAAAAATCCTCATTTTTATTCCTATGTGTTTTTACCTTTTTTGTGTGGTGATTTTTCTGGTGGTATAATATTTACATTTTTTTGAGAAATAGCAGTTTGCTGTTGTTGTAGAGAAATTCGACTTGTTGAGTCAGATTGACTGCCTCAGTTGTGAAGTTGCGCACAAAGGAGAAGAGCTCACTCAACTCACTGAAGTCAGCTGCAAATTGAGACATGACCTGGTGGGTATCCAAATTTGCTTGAAAATTCTCATATATACATATTGAAAAATACTTGAGAGCTCTTGTATTAACCCACCTTGTGTTATTTCAAGCTAAACAAGTTGACACTACCGCAGAGCTGTATTGGCGCAACGGTAGCATGACTGCCAGCAGTTCTGAAGACCGTAGTTTGGAGTCCTCTATGCTCAAGTTCTTTACGAGAATATTGATTTAGCTAATACCACAGTTGGGTTATGGAAATATCCTATTTGATGGAAATGATCTAAGCTAAAATTCACAAGTATTTTCCGTTTTGCCCCCAAGCTTGGTGCATATCCGCAACACCCAGATGCACGTGCCATATTTTTAAATAATGATTTTTTAGTGTTCTGTAACGGTGGGGGGGGGGGGGGGGGGGGGGTCCAAATTTTCAATTTTCGACTAGGGTCCAACTTGCTTTAACTTGACTGGAAGACGTAACTGATTTCAAGTTCACGCTGCCCTAAACGTACTACTATTTTTCAAATATTGCAATTTTACAATATCGAAAATTCCGGTTTAGTTGAAAGCCACAAAAATCTTGCCATTTTCCTTATCATTAAAATCTAGGAGGAAGCAATGAAAACGTCAAATGCCCTCGACAATGAAATCTGCAATTTGAAAGAACTGATTGCCCGAATGAGCAACGAGTGCCGAGAAAAAGATGCAGAAATAGCCCGACTAAGCTGCGAATTACAGGCGACTTTGCAGGAATTAAATGACACGAAAGGAAAGCTAGATTGCGCTGTTGCAGACGCAACGATGCTGACAAGCGAGGAGATGCACTGAATGAAGCTGTGGACTGTATGACCTCTGCGCTGTTTGATATCAGAGAGGGTCTTACTGCTAGTTACGAGGCACTTGATGTTAAGTATGGTAAGTTCAAAGGAGTTACAATTTACTGAGCGTGTTTATGCATTTGAAATAGAATTTTGATTGGAACTTTTTTTCTAAGAATGGAAAGATTATTAGATGTACGTATGCGTAATTGGGATTTCTTAACTAAAGATGTTTAACAGATCGTAGATAAGCCAATTTTTGAGTCTTCTTATAAATCAAGTATTTAAATGGATCAATTTCTTTTCCATTTGAAGGAAGTCTACGTCACTGTGGCACCAGCTGTGGATCTGTTCATGCTTTTGAGTGTCCACCTCTTCACAGCACTTACAAGGCACTGGGAAATGCGCCTTTGAGTCATAAGAAACTGTTTGAATCGGCCACCATGGCTACTGACTCTGCTTGGCGTTAGTACGATTATCTCATTTTTGTTCAGTAGACTGTAAAATGTTCTCTTGTATGATTACACAACTTGCCGTCTAAAAGTGGACACACGATTAATAGTTGTGGTATCAAGCAAAAAAAAACTCGCAGAAGTTGGAGCGTTTTAGGATTAAAATAAAAAATTGGAAACTCATTTAAATTGTCAATTTTCTTTTTTTTTGCACTAGTAGAATAAAATGACCGCTGACGTCCTTACTCTTTTCACACTGGGGTATTTTCACACAGTAATTTGCCATTGTGGCAAATATTGCCTCCGATGAATACTTTTAAGGTGGGAGAGACGATTAGAGAAAGTATTGCTGAAATAGTTAATCCACAGATAAAAACAATTTGTTTTTTCAATAAAATTGAACAACTTCAATATAATCTCTTCTAAACTATTTTAAACAATGCACAACTGTTTTCCACAGCACCCGTACTTAACGCCAAGTCAATATCAGTACTGGGCAAGTCTAATTGCAAGTCTAGGTATCAGTACTGATTCAGAGCTATGATCATAACACATTTAAGACTTGTCAGACTTGGCCAAGACTTGGCAAGTCTTAATCCAAGTCTTGGCCAAGACTTGCCAAGTCTTAATCCAAGTCTTGGCGAAGACTTGCCAAGTCTTAATCCAAGTCTTGGCCAAGACTTGCCAAGTCTTAATCCAGTCTCAAATGGCCGAAAAAAGGTCAAAAATAGCCGAAAAAAACGTCAAAACTGATCGAAAAAACGTCAAAAATGGCCGAAAAAAAGGTCAGAAATGGCCGAAAAAAACGTCAAAATGGCCGAAAGAAGGTCAAAAATAGCCGAAAAAAACGTCAAAACTGATCCAAAAAACGTCAAAAATAGCCGAAAAAAACGTCAAAAATAGCCGAAAAAACGCCTAAAATAGCCGAAACAAACGTCAAAAATAGCCGAAAAAACGCCTAAAATAGCCGAAAAAAACGTCAAAAATAGCCGAAAAAAACCTCAAAAATAGCCGAAAAAACGCCTAAAATAGCCGAAAAAAACGCCAAAAATAGCCGAAAAAACGCCTAAAATAGCCGAAAAAAAGTCAAAAACAGCCGAAAAAACGCCTAAAATAGCCGAAAAAAACGTCAAAAATAGCCGGGAAAACGTTAAAAATAGTCGAAAAAAACGTCAAAAATAGCCGAAAAAACGGGACTTAAACGGGACATAGCTCATTGAGACCGTTATTATCTAAGCTTCAAAACTATATATGGCACATTAAATTTGGATCACTGGTTGATGAGAAATTAGGTAGTGAGCACCGTGTAATTTGACCACAAAATATAGCCGAAATGCCCGTATGCCAGCCAATATGCCAACCAATATGCCACCAAAATATACCGTGGTATGCCCATGGCATGCCTGGTATGCCCATGATACATTGCTAAACTAACAGAGGGCAGGATTGGCTCTTCTGACAATCTGTAGATCGGCACTGCCATATGCCCATTTTCGTCCCCATTTTGACCAATTCGTGGCAGACCATTTTGACCATTCCCACTACTATCGAGCAGGTTTCCACGACTTTGTAAAACTGGGCCCCTTGACAGCATGGGAACCGTCACAGTCTTCTTCATAACTTTTCCTCGATTCGAATACCCAGACATTTCAAGATCTGAAATATATATATGTTGATTTTCGGCTAAAATTCGGCTCCAAACGGCTGAAAAATGGCTGAAAACGGCCCAAAACACCTGAAATACCCTCAATAGACCCTCCCGGGGTGCTAATAATCACCCAATAATCAATTTGGTATGCCCCGGCATCATTTTCTAGCACTCCGGGAAAGTGGCCAAAAAGTAATGCCAAAATCGTGGCACGTTGCGAAATTTTTTCGAATTCGAAAATTTCACTCGAAAATTTTTGAAAAGTTGGTTTTGACCTGGGAATCAACTTCCAAGTGTTATCCAAGTCTTGGTTAAGACTTGCCAGACTTGTAAGACTTGTATTTAGACTTGCCCAGTACTGGAAACCTAAATAAGACTTGGATTTAGACTTGCCTAGTACTGATTTAGACTTGTAGTTCGGTACGGGCATGAATTCTTTCTCCTACAACGATGCAGGATTGTTGTTTTTTGTATTGTAGATAAATATTTATAAACATGATCTAACAATATCCTGGCTAATTGGATCAAATCACTGATTTGTAAATAGTGGCTCAGCGTTTTGAATGCGTTAAGAAACGAAAAAAAATTAATTATTTTTTTAGTTTAGCGCACATTTTTCCTTGAGCTTGCCAATAAATTGAAAATGTTATTTCTGTTTGATTCAGCATTTTGATACATTTTCAAGGAAATAACTTTTTTGCATCTCAAAAATAGCAGCTAAAAATTTTGATGGGCCAAAGTTGAATGAACAAAAGATGCCGGGTTTGAAATTATCAGCAAATGTATGTCAAATCTATGTTAGTTTATTTCAGAGGCCGTGCAGAAGGTTGCGTCTTCGGTGTCCAATATGATCAACGCATCTGTGTGTGTTAGTAAAGATCTATTTAAATTTGTTGGAGAACGCCCCAATTCCGTATAATCGAAAAATCTAAATGTAACACACAAGAACTTCCTGTTCGAGTAGGCCCATAATGACATACTCAATACAAACTTGCACCCCTATGATCGTTCAAATGATAGTTCCAAACTGCTAATTATGCTCTCTGTTAGGAATAGACTGTCATTATTATAAAAAAATAGCATTAGTTTGTTCATGAATGTTTTCTGTGGTCAGAATCTGTTTTTCACATCGAAAGGCGAGCTAGAATAAAAGAAGCTTATTTGCAATGTTAGATAACTAAACCTATAACCAGAGCTAGCTTTTCACTCATGCAGTAGCATAGCTTGCGAGTAGTATTGTTTTTAATAGCCGCCCTCATCTTCTCAGCCGGCTATTATAGCGCTCCTATTTTTTTTACAATTCAAAGAATTTGAATTGTATTGGGGCGCTGTCTTTTTTACGACTCGAAGAGGAGTATTGGAGAAGTCCTTTTTTTTAATCAATTTTATTGGAGTGATTTTTAAAGCGGGAAATGAAACGCGTGAAAAAATTTGGAGTGGTTTTTCTGCTGAACAAAATTGAAGAGTGGAGCGAAAAGAGAGTGGTTTTTGTTCATACCGCTGTTTTTGAGAGAGCGATAAATTGATGTGTGAAAAAATTTTCTCTAAGCGAGCGAAATTTTTTTGTTCACATGCGGCTTTTTAAAACCGTTTTTTTTTGTTATTTTTTTGGTTTAGAGGTCTGATTTTGATATTGTGTGATGCTTAGGGTTGTTTTAATAGTGGTTCGCAAGTTTTTGGTCATTAAATAGATTTTTATACCATTTCGCTGGTTTTTCAGCTATTTTGCTGAATTTTCGGCGAATTTTAGCAATTTTTTGCGTTTTGTTTTGTTATAATGCTTTGTAATGGCTTTGAATAGACGCATGTTAGTAACTGAGTTTTTAGATACCAAGTGATTACATTCTCTTAGGTTGGAAACTTTTTTTTTGTTTAGAAAAATGACAGTAAACTGAAAAATTTTGAATTATTTTTCTTAATTTTTTGCTGTTTTTCGTTTTTTTTCTAAACTTAGAAAAATTTTTCAGCCTATTCAACTTTCCTATTGTTTTCGAAGTCTTCCAGTACTAATTCGCTCCAATTAACGTTTTTTGGGTCTATGTGCTCCCGTGAAATTGAAAAAAAAGCTCAATTTTTTCTATGAGTTTTTTTTTCAATTTTTTTTAAATGCCCTTTGTGTTCTTCAATTTTTTATAGCATTTGGGGATGCCTATAGTCCAAATTAGTTGTCCTTGATGCGTGTCGATGATTTGATTTCAGTTTGGAATCATTTTGTTAAAGATAATTGAGTAACTTTTATGAAGAGTTCCGCAAATTTTCGTGTTTTTTTTTGGAATTTTTGCTGAGTTCTTCTGATTGTCTGCTTTTTGCTAGTTTTTAGTGGTCTAGCTCTTGATAGGAGCTTTTCTAGAGGTTTTGTTGAAATATATTTAGTGCACTTTTCAATGACAAATATCACTAACTTTTTTTAAACACTAACTTTTTTTCATTTTTTTGTTCTTCGTTTTTACTCATAAAAATAAACAATGATTTGGATTGGTGGACACTTGACCAGATGTAGTTTTAAAAGTTTTTTGAAAAAATGATTTGATTTCAGCATAGTGGTATTTGATTCATTATTTGTGGCCAATTTTTTTTGTTTCCTTACAGAAAATATTTTTGGTTTTTTTTTATTTCCTTTCTTTTACCTTCGTTTATTCTACTTGAAATTTGTGTTTGGTTTTTGTCTCAAATAGCAGTGATTCAACAAAATTAAACTAAACCAATTTCACGGGTTTTCGCCAAAAGTTGTTTTTAAACTTGCAACTCAATGTAAAATTTTTATCACGTGCTTTATCGTCTTTTCTGGTCAGTCATTTTTTCATTGTTCTTCTTTTTTTTTGTTTTAAAGTGACAAGTGGTATTCAATAGGATAAGCATTATGTTAGTTACTGTGGTCAATCAGTAGACTAAGTTTTATGTTTTTTAGGGGCGTTCGTTTTGTCCTTCGAGTCGTTTCCGGAATTCTTCCGGCTATGTTTTTTTTTTAATCAATTTTATTGGAGTGAATTTTGAAGCGGGAAATGAAACGCGTGAAAAAATTTGGAGTGATTTGGTTGCTGAACAAAAGTGAAGAGCGGAGCGAAAAGAGAGTGGTTTTTGTTCATACCGCTGTTTTTGAGAGAGCGAGAAATTGATGTGTGAAAGAATTTTCTCTGAGCGAGCGAAATTTTTTTGTTCACGTGCGGCTTTTAAAAGCAGTTTTTTTGCAATTTTTCTTGTTTATGAGGTTTGATTATGATATTGTATTGGATTGGGGCTCGTTCTGATAGGAATTGAAGGTTTCAAGTTGTTAATTTGAGTTTTATGCAAATTTGGAGGTTTTTGATCAGTTTTGCTGATTTTTCGACGAAATTTAATGTTTTTTGGCTTTTTGTTTTGTTTTACTGCTTTAAGTGCAATTTGCATAAAAGCTCGTTACTCAATGATCATCAGGGATACAAATTGATTACAATTTTGTTGTTATAAAACATTTTTTCTGAAGAAAAATGACAGAAAAGTTAGGAATTTTTTAACCACTTTTTTAAATTTTGGGCTTTTTTCGTTTTTTTTTCAATGGTAGACAATTTCTTTAGCTTGTTATGACTTGTCCATTTTTTTCGCGAGCATTTCATTGCTCTATTTGCTCAAAGTAACTTTGTTTGGCTTTATTTTTTCTTGTAAAATTTAAAAAAAACACCTTACTTTTTCTCTCTTTTTTTGTTCAATTTGGTTTTAATTGTCGTTTCTATTCTTCCTCAACCTTTGATAGCATTTGGGAAGTTTTCTAGTGGAACTCAGTTGTTGTAGCTCTTTTGGATGTCTCTCATTTTGATTGATATTTGTTTTGAGTTGTTTTGTTGAAGAAAATCGAGTAAATCAGAGCAAATTTGGGCCACTTTTTGTCTTTTTTCTAAGTTTATTGCCCATTTCTTCCAATTTAATGTTTTTTGTTGCTAACTTTTTCTCAATAAGGAGCGTTTTTGTAGGTGTTGTTACTATGAATTTGCACTTGAAGGCTTAGCAGGGCAGTTTTCCTTTAAACAAATTATACAAATCTCTAATTCGTTAAAGAGTTTTTCTTAGTTTTTTTTTTAGTTTGTTGTTTAACGTTACTCTGCAAGTAATAGGTGGGCGATTGATCTAGCCAAATATATAACTAATTGATTTCTATGAGTTATGGATGAGATGTTATCTTTTTGTAGAGAATTTTGTTTGGATTTTTAGAGAATATTATTTCTAGATTTGGTCTTTTGTCAAGTTTCCAGTTCTCCAGTCTTTTCTTTGTGAATTGGTTACAGGTTACACTGTCTGTCGATTGATAATATGCTGGTGATGCATCTGATTAGTGATAATAGTCAGATTTCTACTTCGAGTCGTTTCCGGAATTCTTCCGGCTATGTTTTTTTTTTAAGATCTGTTCACACATTTTCATGATTTTTGAAGTCAAATTGGAGTAGTGATTTTGGTCACGCCGAAACAGGAAATGGAGCGAAAAAGCGAGTGGTTTTGCGGCGTGAATTTTTTTCGCTCTAATTTTAAAGTAGAGTGAGAAAATGGTGTTTGAACAAAAATTCGGTTTCTCGGTAGTGGTTTTTTGTTCACATGCGGCAATTTCACTCTGATTTTTACTGTTTTTTCGACTTTTTGGATCGGATTTTTTTCTAAATGGTTTTCCCAATCCATTCAAAGCTCATTCTAAGCCTAGTTTTTTGTGTGAATTAAATTTTCATTTCTCGTTAGTGGTTTTTTTGTTCACATGCGGCATTTTCACATTGATTTTCTGTTTTTTTTTCGTATTTTTCTATCAGAATTTTATAAAAATGGTTTTCTCAATTCACTCTTAGTCCATTCTAGGTCTGGTTTTTCTGTTTAGTCAATGAAAATTCTTTGAATTGTACGTCAGGACTTGTCCTGCTATGTTTTTTACTTCGTCGAATAAAAAAATATTTCGCTTTACCTCATTTTGCCGCTTTTTCAACATTTTGCGTGAAATCTTTTTGACTTCTCTAGGCTAGTTTCTCTCTTCTCTCATTCTGATAAAAGTGATTTTGAACATCAGTTGCTCAGCAAAGCAATTCAAAATGAACAGTCAGTATAAAAAATTGAAGTCAGAAATAGAAACGGGATAAACCCATAAAGCCCAATTTTCGATGCCCGCTATTTGAACGTCGGTCCTATAAGTATTAGTTACCTCTCTCTAATGCTGATTGTTATTGATAGTAGCCCCTGTAGCCTCTCTCTAAGAAACAGAAGTATGTTCAACTACGAAATGCCATCAAAATAAATCGGACTTAAAAAAATGTTTTTGTACGAAAATCTTTTTTTTTCAATATCTTCTGTTATTTCAATCCCAGTCATGCTTATTGGAATCAACGGCGGCTATTTTCCGGCAATCTGCCGGGTATGTTTTTTCTTTTTGCAGTTGGATGCAGCAGTGGCCTTGTGTGAGATAGAGATAGAAAGAGTGAAGGCAGAAGCATCTCAGAGGGAGCAGTGTTGGAGTGAACAGATGGAACAACAGGAGATATTTCACCAGCAGGAGATACAAGAGATGACTCACCAGGTTGAATTTCTCGCCCAGGAGTACAACAATTATCAGACATGGGTGAGTGATATGAAATTTACGAACCACATGCAATATTGTATTGTTGCTGACCGCGAAGGCACACTTGCTTGTAGGGACATTTTCATTTCCTCTTGCAACAAAAACACGATCACATACATGTGTCCTCAAAAATATATGCGAATTTTCTGAACTATGACTTCACGGCTGCAATTAATATTTCAACAGCATTTCATTACAATTTTGTTGTTATAAAACATTTTTTCTGAAGAAAAATGACAGAAAAATTAGGAATTTTTTAACCACTTTTTTAAATTTTGGGCTTTTTTCGTTTTTTTTTCAATGGTAGACAATTTCTTTAGCTTGTTATGACTTGTCCATTTTTTCGCGAGCATTTCATTGCTCTATTTGCTCAAAGTAACTTTGTTTGGCTTTATTTTTTCTTGTAAAATTTAAAAAAAACACCTTACTTTTTCTCTCTTTTTTTGTTCAATTTGGTTTTAATTGTCGTTTCTATTCTTCCTCAACCTTTGATAGCATTTGGGAAGTTTTCTAGTGGAAGTCAGTTGTTGTAGCTCTTTTGTATGTCTCTCATTTTGATTGATATTTGTTTTGAGTTGTTCTGTTGAAGAAAATCGAGTAAATCAGAGCAAATTTGGGCCACTTTTTGTCTTTTTTCTAAGTTTATTGCCCATTTCTTCCAATTTAATGTTTTTTGTTGCTAACTTTTTATCAATAAGGAGCGTTTTTGTAGGTGTTGTTACTATGAATTTGCACTTGAAGGCTTAGCAGGGCAGTTTTCCTTTAAACAAATTATACAAATCTCTAATTCGTTAAAGAGTTTTTCTTAGTTTTTTTTTTAGTTTGTTGTTTAACGTTACTCTGCAAGTAATAGGTGGGCGATTGATCTAGCCAAATATATAACTAATTGATTTCTATGAGTTATGGATGAGATGTTATCTTTTTGTAGAGAATTTTGTTTGGATTTTTAGAGAATATTATTTCTAGATTTGGTCTTTTGTCAAGTTTCCAGTTCTCCAGTCTTTTCTTTGTGAATTGGTTACAGGTTACACTGTCTGTCGATTGATAATATGCTGGTGATGCATCTGATTAGTGATAATAGTCAGATTTCTACTTCGAGTCGTTTCCGGAATTCTTCCGGCTATGTTTTTTTTTTAAGATCTGTTCACACATTTTCATGATTTTTGAAGTCAAATTGGAGTAGTGATTTTGGTCACGCCGAAACAGGAAATGGAGCGAAAAAGCGAGTGGTTTTGCGGCGTGAATTTTTTTCGCTCTAATTTTAAAGTAGAGTGAGAAAATGGTGTTTGAACAAAAATTCGGTTTCTCGGTAGT
Organism: Convolutriloba macropyga; assembly: GCF_964194025.1. Taxonomy (NCBI): domain Eukaryota; kingdom Metazoa; phylum Xenacoelomorpha; order Acoela; family Convolutidae; genus Convolutriloba; species Convolutriloba macropyga. Next base: position 30,504,974 of record NC_134474.1, on the reverse strand, counting down.
GGTTTTTTGTTCACATGCGGCAATTTCACTCTGATTTTTACTGTTTTTTCGACTTTTTGGATCGGATTTTTTTCTAAATGGTTTTCCCAATCCATTCAAAGCTCATTCTAGGCCTAGTTTTTTGTGTGAATTAAATTTTCATTTCTCGTTATTGGTTTTTTTGTTCACATGCGGCATTTTCACATTGATTTTCTGTTTTTTTTTTCGTATTTTTCTATCAGAATTTTTTAAAAATGGTTTTCTCAATTCACTCTTAGTCCATTCTAGGTCTGGTTTTTCTGTTTAGTCAATGAAAATTCTTTGAATTGTACGTCAGGACTTGTCCTGCTATGTTTTTTACTTCGTCGAATAAAAAAATATTTCGCTTTACCTCACTTTGCCGCTTTTTCAACATTTTGCGTGAAATCTTTTTGACTTCTCTAGGCTAGTTTCTCTCTTCTCTCATTCTGATAAAAGTGATGTTGAACATCAGTTGCTCAGCAAAGCAATTCAAAATGAACAGTCAGTATAAAAAATTGAAGTCAGAAATAGAAACGGGATAAACCCATAAAGCCCAATTTTAGATGCCCGCTATTTGAACGTCGGTCCTATAAGTATTAGTTACCTCTCTCTAATGCTGATTGTTATTGATAGTAGCCCATGTAGCCTCTCTCTAAGAAACAGAAGTATGTTCAACTACGAAATGCCATCAAAATAAATCGGACTTAAAAAAATGTTTTTGTACGAAAATCTTTTTTTTTCAATATCTTCTGTTATTTCAATCCCAGTCATGCTTATTGGAATCAACGGCGGCTATTTTCCGGCAATCTGCCGGGTATGTTTTTTCTTTTTGCAGTTGGATGCAGCAGTGGCCTTGTGTGAGATAGAGATAGAAAGAGTGAAGGCAGAAGCATCTCAGAGGGAGCAGTGTTGGAGTGAACAGATGGAACAACAGGAGATATTTCACCAGCAGGAGATACAAGAGATGACTCACCAGGTTGAATTTCTCGCCCAGGAGTACAACAATTATCAGACATGGGTGAGTGATATGAAATTTACGAACCACATGCAATATTGTATTGTTGCTGACCGCGAAGGCACACTTGCTTGTAGGGACATTTTCATTTCCTCTTGCAACAAAAACACGATCACATACATGTGTCCTCAAAAATATATGCGAATTTTCTGAACTATGACTTCACGGCTGCAATTAATATTTCAACAGCATTTCATTAACAAAACTTTCGTTTCTCTGCGCAAGATCGATCGGCCACAGACGTTTCAATGAAGAAACTCCAATTTTTTTTATAAAGAAACCTGTGTCGAAAAATATGAAATGTGCCCACGCACGCACACCCACGCGGGTGCATTTGTCATCTTTTTCGACCATGTTTGGGGGTGGGGTAAAAACAATTTGGAGTTTTTTTGTTGGAACGTCTGTGGCCGTTCGTTATTTCTTGCGCAGGGAAACGAAGGTTTTCTTAGTGAAAAGCTCTAGAAAAATTAGTTTTAGCCGTGCAGTCATAGTTCAGAAAAATTGCATATGTCTGTGAGGACGCATGCAAATGATCATGTTTTTTTTGCAAGAGGAAGTAAAAATGTGTCTCATTAAACCTTCTTGTAAAAGTTTCAGTGCGTGTGCCTGAGTACCTGCAAGCATGGTTTCGTTTATTTGTGTCAGTATGCGTGTGAGTGGTTGGTTGTTTGTTTGTGTGTTTGTGCGTTTGTGTACTTGTGTGTGCGTGTTTTTTGTGCGTGTTTGATTTTGTGTTTTTGTTTTAATTTATGAGCAAGTTTGTCATAATGTGTGCAGATTTTTTGTGAGCAATACTATGTGTATAAATATGTATGAGCCCTGGTGTAGAGAGAAGATGCATGTCCGTGTCTGCGGATCTTCGTATACGCGAATAGCTAGGTGTTCATATGGTTGTGATGAGCTTGTGTTTTTTGTCTTTTCAATTAATTCAAACGAAGAAGTAGCAATTATATTAGTCCCGGGATATTTTTATGCAAGTTTTTGCGCAACTGTTTTGACTTGTCGTTCTCATTAGTTGGATAAAATAGTAATGCCCTGAACGCAAAAAGTAATCTTAGAGCACTTCAAATTACTATACTCTAAGTATATGATTCTCCGAAGCTGTTTTCTTGACAAACTCATGTTGTGAACGGTGGCTAATAGAGTTTGAACCCCAATTTATCCCCCACTTCACCCCTCATTTCACATCTCCCCCTCACCTCCGCTACTTCAAAACCCTTATCCTCACCCCTGCACATCATTACATCGGTAACCCAGCGCTCCCCGTTCGCGACCACCCCAGGCGCCTTCAATTAAGCATGACCCACTTAAGATTTTTCGCTTGACCCATTTTTTGTTCGACGTTTTTATCTTTTCAACATCGAAAACTGGATAAACAGGTAAACCCCGGAGGACATTAAATGGCTGATGAGGTCTCGTAGATCCCTATGCCTCACCAGTTTTTAAGAGTGCGATCATCAAAGATATTCTGATGAGACATCTTCATTATTTGAGGGGCGGTTTATTTCTTTTAAATATTTGACTCCCTTCACTCCTCTCACACCCCACCCCTAATGCTGGCATACCCTAAGCCCCTGCTGGTGACAACCCAAGCTAAGCCGCCACCGGCCGTTTGAGATCAATTAGACCTACGTTAGTCAGTTATGTTAATGCTCTTTTGGCATGAACATCAATGGGTAATCTTTAATTGGTGCAAGCGATCCAATTTGTTATTATACTATTTATAGAATTAGTAAATATGCAGCTTTTCTATAGACTGTATTGCTTGTTTATTGCACTTAAACGAAGATGCTAGCATTTATTTAAGTCCTGTTGTATTTTTAAGCGATTTCTTGAGGCAGCGTTTTTTCATTTGATGCTTTCATTTTCCTTCTTCAAAAACCAGACAAAAACTTAGCGCTCGGAGGGCATTAATTCGCCGAGCAGCTGTCTTAGAGCTTTCCTAACCTATAAGTGTACAATTTACGGATGCTGCTCGGAAAACATATTTAAAAGACGTGACGGACAGTTCTTTGCCGGTTTGGACCCCACTTACTCTAGTCGCCCTCCACTGTTCTGCCCTCCCAATTTATCTTTGTCATTTGTTTTTCTGGCTAGTTTGGCAAGCGAGTACCAGTTTGAGAGCAATACTCCCGACGTTAACTGATCATGTTTACTTCCTTTTGCAATAAAAAACTAAATGAATTAATTTCCATTAGAATGAAATAATATGATCTAAACAGGGGAAAACGTTTTTCTCGAAATAGCTGAGTTTGTTTGTAAAAATTGTCTCCCATCACCACTGCTTCAAGAAGTTCGAGTGCATAAAATGTATTCTATGACTGCAATGATTGAAAAATTTTAGTCAACAGTTTGAGATTACTATTATTTCAGGCGGAGGCCAGTCGGGAGGCTGCTCAATCTGAGATGACACATGTTGTTGAGTGTCTGGACGAGACAGAGCATCACATGAGCCAACTGCTTGACCAGAACACTAACAAAGATGACGTCATCAACAGATTGCAAACCGTGCGTGATTGTTCAATTGGGAATGGTTAACGTGTACAATCTCGCATTGAAAAATAGTGCATCATTTCTCAAGATTTTGATCCAAAATAAATCCAAATTTGCATAAGATAGCCATATGATCAGGGTCTGAAAAAGCTCTAGTAGCTTTGCAAAACGAAAAAGTTGATTTTTTAACCACCTAATGCAAACAACCTAATGTAAATGGTACACAAAATAAGCTTGATATAGCTCGATAAGAAGCTGTACTTGTTCAACATATGCTTGGCTAAAGCGATGAAACCTTGAGGAACAAAAAACAGAGTGAGAATGGGCTATAAGAGATGCCCAAGTTTGTGAGCTTAAAACCAGTGGGTGAAAGGGTTAGCACACTAGGTTTGCAAGTAAGATATGCTGTTGCGAATCCAGTACTGGCCCATTTTCACAGTAGTTGCGCCTGTTTAGACCACCTGACATTTCAAAGCTCAGTTTTTGTTCAAAGCTTGGCGTTTAAGAGTTATGTTCCCATATGACTGATAAATTATATTTTTATAGACCGCTCTTTCTTTTGCTTCAAAGAGGTTATTTAAAATGAACTTATTTGAATTTTTAATCTGATTCATATGTTCTGTATCATTTGTTTGCATTTCAAATAGAGTAATTTCTTAACATAATACAATGAGATAGCTGTTATTTTTATTTAGATTTTTGTATCTGTGAAGCTGCTTCGTTGAGTTTTAGTCGGATTTATCAAACTGCTTTAATTCAATTTTTCGCGGCTTTTTTCAGTTATTAAAGGAGTTAACAGCCAAGTACAGAGCACACGCGTTTGTTTTATCTGGTCTCTGGTCACAGTAGAACTGATCATGGTTAAAAATAAGTTAAAAAGACGGTAACATGTGCCCGAAAATTGTGAGCTCTTTATATTTTTCCATTCATGAATCCTGTATATAAAACGCGTGAGCTCTAAAGTCTAACAATATTTTTGCATGTTTAAGGAGCCACTCGAATCGCATGTTTAAGGGCCGCATTGAGAAGCATTGTTAAGCGAACATATTAATAGAGGTTATTGACCTAGAATGCTCAAAAAATGACAGAGAACCGAACCTAAAAGGCTCAAAGTAGATGGATGAAAATCGAGGCTGGGGCAGAAGACTGTCAGTCAGGTGCAGTTACCACGAAGCATTGAGGGCTTGAAAGTATGTTCTTTCATAGGAAAATTTTATTGACCTGGATACTACGTATTTTTTAATTGCTCCCGAACGATGTTTGAGGAATTTATTGAGAACCTGTCTTTCTGCGAAGTTTTAGTTTGTGCGCTATTCTAGAACACTCTTCTCTTTCAACTAAGTTTTTTCACGCATTACTACTTGATTTGTGTGTGACCTCAAATGCTCTCAATATGAAAAATGTTTATTGATAAGAAAAAAGTGGTTGTGAGAAGCGGTGGTTTGTAGTGGTTTTAGCACAGTTGGTAAGATGGAGGACTGCTATTCTGAGGGTCGGGGGTTTGAATTCGTGTGGGGTACCCCATTTTTGATGACATGAAAATATCTAATCAACCCCTTGCTGAGTGTTGTTTGAGAGCAATTTTTTTGACGCGAGTCGGTTTATGTTCCTGTGTGTAATTGAGTGATAGAAAATTGTAATCCTATGTATTACACGCGTGACCCCTGAATTGGCGCAATATTTTTGCATGATTAAGGGCCTCGCGAATTGCATGTTTAAAAGCCGCATGGAGAAGCATGGTTGAACGAACACATCGAGAGCTCAATGACTTAAACGGCTGAAAGTAGATGGGTGAGAACCGAGCCTGGGGCAAAAGACAAGTGCAGTTACCACGAGGATATGAGAGCTTAAAGGTATGCTATCCCAGAGGGAGGATTCACGATCATGGATACAACGTGTTTTTTAATTGCTCCGGAAAGAATTTTGAAGTGTTTGTTACAAACTTATGCCTTTCTGCAAAATTTTAGTTTACAGATTCTGCGTTGTTCTAGATCACTCTTAGCTTTCAACTCAGTTTTTCAGGCGTTACTTTTACATTTTTAGGTGAATTCAAGTGCTCTCAATCTGAAATATGTTCATTGATACCATAAAAGCGATTGTGAGAAACGGTGGTCTGTAGTGTTTTTAAGCAGTTGGTAAGATAGAGAACTGCTATTTTGAGGGTCGAGGTTTCGTATCCGTGTCGGGTACCTTCATTTTTGTTGACATGAAAATTTCTTATCAACACCATGCTGCCTGTTGTTTGTGAGCAATTTTTTTGACGCGAGTCGGTTTATGTTTTTGTGTCTCTTTGGGGATGAAAAAGTGTAATCCTATATATTAAATTTGTGAGTTCTAAAATAGGACAGTATTTTAGCATTTTAAAGGCCTCTCGAAGCGCATGTTTAAACGCCACATCAAGCGGCGTGGTTAAAGGAACATTTTGAGATATGTTAGTGACCTAGAATGGCCAAACTGATTACTAAGAACCGAAACTGGGACAATATACTGTGAGCCAGGTGCAGTTACCATGAAGCTATGAGGACTTGAACGTATGCTTGACAAGAGGAAAGATTTACTGACCTGGGTACTAGGTGTTCTTAATTGCTCATGAAAGAAGCTAAAGTATTTATTGTTAAGATCTGTTTTTGCCAAGTTTTAGCTTCACAGATTTTGCGGTATTCTAGAACAATCTTAGCTTTCAACTTATTTTTTCACGCTTTACTGTTGGATGTTTGCCTGATCTGAGATACTCTCAATCTGAAATATGGTTATTGATCAGATAAAAGCAATTGTGAGAAACGGTGGTTATTACTTTCGTGTTGTCTAGTTTGCACTTTAATGGTAAATATCAGTCGGAATTGAGCACAATGGTCAATCTCGCACCGACCGTAACATGTTTTAGGGGTCCTTGATCATGCAACCTAGCATAAATGCGTTTCGAGACGCGCTTTACTATCATATTTAAGCTCCTAATCTGCACCTTTTTTTGCACTCATTAAGCATGCGGCATAGAAAAACTAAGCAAGTCACAAACGCCATTGTCCAGAAAATTGCTGTAGAGAGAGCAAGAGACAAGTGAAATACGCATAGATAGCGTAAGTGTTGAGACTTATGGCTGTTAAACGAGGGGTACGAGTTCGAGTCCGAGTCGGTGCGAAAGAGAAACCTAAACTTCTTTTAAAACTTCTATTCGTGTAAGTGATTTTCTCGTTATTGTTTTGCGGGCCTGCTAGTTTTAATATAAATCTTATCATTTTTGACAAATGTTTCAATGTTTCATATCAAAAAAATTAGCATTGAATCTGTTTTCTGATTGCATCTTAAGAGGTTTGTCTTCAACTTTTTTTGGCAACGTGATAATTGTTTTTCTAATGCAGATATTATATTTTTCCGTTTTGCTCAATCTCGATTTTAGGATGAGCAAATTTTGCATTCGAATAAATGCTACCATATTTAGCTTCCAAACTGTTTAGAAGTCAGGGTTTGAAAATTAACTCAAATATCAAGTTCCGAGACCCAATTTTTGTTCTCTCTCTAATTATTATAACATATCGTCGCCATATCTTGTCTGACTATTTCCCACAAGTTTTAGCTACAATAAAGTTTTTAAGTTCCTTTCTAAATGAATGAGCCTCGTGATCAGAAGAACAACTCCTTTGTTGTATTTAAAACACTGAATTTGAACTATCGCCTTTTTCTCTAATTAGGTGTCGACACTCCCTAATTTGGAAGTTTCTTTTTGCTCCGACCCCTCTTGAGGGGGGAGGAACTATATATTTAAATGGGTTTTTTTTTGTTCAGACAATTTTGACCGATCGATAAATTCATCTAACAGAGTTGTGAGTGGTATTATTAAAAAGGCCCTCCAGCGTAAAATACGGAATTAAAAAGTTTTTATTTTGAATTTCGTATTTTGCAAGAAGTTTTTGAGGTTTGAATATTTGTGAATAATAGACGGATTTCCGTTGTTTCTATTCACATTTTCCGGAATTTTGCCATAAACTTCGTCATGTTTGCTGAAAATTGTAAAAAAACTGTTAACAATAGTACTGTTGATTTTAGTTTTAGAAACAAAAAGTATTGTTGACTATTTTGATTTAATTTTTCCGAACCAAATTTTTGCTAAATTTTTCAAAATTTAGCCTTTTTCAGCAAAAATTGCCCGAAATAAGCTTTTTAGTCCACTTTGATTAAATTTGCCGAAAGTACTCACCCCAAAAAACAACAAGCACAATCTCTGTAAGCTACAAAGGGTGCTGATATTACTTCCATTTCCACTGAGAGTAGTCTAGAATCAAAATTTTGCCGTTTTTTCTAACTTCGCTCTATGATTATCAAAAACGCAGCAATTATTTTTGATCTCTTAACAAACAAATAATCTAGATCTAACGCTTTCGAAACAATGGAGTATTCTAAAGGGACAAAAAGCAAAAGCGGGGCTGGTGTTAGTCCAATCTTGGACTGTTACAATCGAATAAATAATTCGGATTGTAATCAGTCGGTCTTTTTCTAAGAAAAACTCGATCTTTTTTTTGTTATTTATACAACAGGACAATTCACATCAAAGCTCACTGTTGATAGGTCCCTATGGCTTCCTAAACAATTTTAAATCAGGGTTATCGATTTCTTTACCCGAAAGATTCTGATCTTTCGACTTTTAATGTGTTTGCTTTTTAAATAAACAATGGCTTATTGAGATTCGCCACTATTTTTCTTTTTATTTGAACAACTTGTAGCTTGGTGTGCGCAAAGAAAGAATGCCTCTCCTTCATCTTTTTTCTACTGAATATTAACCGTTTCTGCGGTTTTAAGCGTTAAATTAGGGTTTACTGGCTTTGATACCACAAGATTTCATATTTTTTCTCTGATTTTTTGGTATTAGCCCGTCTCTCACGGTTTCTTTTCTCGTTTTGTCACATTGTCACATTATTGACAGTTCACATATTAAATCATTGTCATTCAAAATAGGGCACAATTGAACATTTAAAAGTCTTGAAAGGCGGATATTATGGTTTTAATGGCTTCGACACCACTTTCTCGAAGAATTTGGTTGAATTTTTTTTTACAATCGTATAAACTGTCGCTTTTTAAGTGTCTTTTCAGTCGTTTGAAAATAACTGGATGATGACAGGTCTCATCGGCACTTTATGAAAAAATAAGAGAGTCTTAACTCTGATTTGAACAGATAGCTGATGGTTTTCATGACTTTGAAAACAATTATTTTCAAAAACAAAAACAAACTCTTTATAACGCTGTTTAACTTCGCATTTTTTCTTTTTTCTATTTGTTACTTATTCTCGGTAGTTTCAGGTCAGATCTGACATTATTGTTGTCGAGGTATGGTTCAATTGTACAAAACCGAAGGTTTGTTAAGAGTTCGATATGAATATACTGGCTTCGGCATCGGTTTTTCGCACAAAAAAGAGCCTAATTTTTGATTTATCTACATTTAACGTTCTTTTTGCAGACGTAAGACAAATTATGAATAATTGCAAGTGATCTCAAGCTCTTTCTTAGGACAACTAGACGAACCTATTTAATTATTTCACTTTTATCTAAGGCTTTCATGTCTTTGAAAGTAATTGATTTCGAAAAAAAAGTGGTAATAAAATTTGCCCTTCTTTTCTTTTTTGGTCTACTTGTTTCCTATTCTCATTAAAAAGTCGGCCTATGCACTTTTTTAACGTTCGAGGTAAGCTCTTTCAGACATATTTTGAGGGGCCAAATATGGGCTTTCGGCTTCGACAGCGTTTTCTCGCAAGTTTTAATTGAATTTATTTTGTTGTCTCCGTTTTCTGTTCTTCTTGTAACCGCATAAAAAATTAATTAATGACAGGTTTTAATGCCCTCCTATAGAGGCGTATGTGATCATAATTTTATTGAACGTTTTCAATTGCCATCTATTGGTTTTCCTTCCTTTGAAATTAATTGTTTTTTAAAAATAAAAGCCAATTTTTTTCTTTGCTGTTTTATTCCTTTTGCCTAATTGTTACCGAGTCTTTTTATAGACTGGTCCCATATGTTTTCTAGTGAAGTACAAATTTTTTTGTTTAGTATTCAGTTTTATCTGACGCTATTTTGAGCTTGTTATTAAGTTTTTTCAAATGGACATAAAGTTTTTGATGTAATTAATATTTTTTCGTATTTTTGATTGATTTTGTTGTTCGTCTTGACTTGCTTTCTTCGTAATGACTGATCTCATCAATCTAATGCGGCATTTTTTCTTCCAATAAGTTTTTTGCTTTGGAGGCGATCTTCGTTCATACACATTTTCTGTTTGAGAGATACTTGAAATTTTGGGGTTTTCTATCTGTTCCTCATTAGATAGACTTTAATGCCAAAAATGTGAATGAGCGGGGTAGGAACTTTATGTGCAAACGCCCATTACCGAGCCTCCTTGTTAATTTTAAGAAATTAATACTTTGTTCTTGTTTTGAGAAACTTTAGCTGATGAAAAATCCTCTTAAAAAATCTTTAATATTGGTTTGTCAAAATAGGGGAAGACTTTTTCTCAAAGTTAAAATTTTCCTTGTTATCTCCTATAACCTGTGAAGTGCAATTTTTTTCAGTAAAAGAGTATTTTAGAACAAACCACCTAGATGTCTGTTCTGCCTGAATTGTTTTGCAGGGAATACTTCACTGTTCTAATGCTTATCTGAGAGTCTTGATGACAAAGGATCAAAAAACTCCGGAACAGATAAATGCTCAACTGACCTACTAACTCTGCTGTCAACCCATAAATTATAAATGGAAAGTCTTGTCTCATCATACGAGGTTCCTTACTCATACTATGTAATTTAAACCTGGATGTCAAAGGAGATTCACTGTTTCAGAGAAGCACCGGCTCTGGGTTCGTTGTCTACGTTGCAGAGCAGTTTACGTTCGTCTCTCAGGAAGGGTTAAGTGGGGGTCCGTTAAATCTTGGCACTTCAAAACATGTAGAGTTTAATTGGCAGCTTTCTACGTGCTCACTATATTTTGTCGCTTTCCGTTTCTTATCTTCTTCAGTTGCGCTTCGTGGTTTCACAATTGATCCAGTCATCAGATATCTATGTCAGACAATATGAGGGTTACATTTTGCAGAAGCAAAGTTCTCTGTTCTTGTCTCTTGTTCTTCGTTCTGTAGAGATGACTTAACTCTGAACGACGCGTTTTTCGTGTTTTTCGCAATTTTTAACGTCGGTATACTTTTGGAGCTCAAAAACTAGTTCTCAGTTAATTTGTAACGCTTAATTTAATTAGAAGAAATTCAGTAGTCATATGAGAGCAAAAAATTTTCAGGACAACGAGAAAGGAGCTGCTCTACACGAATACATGGCAGAGGAACACGAGAAGTTAGTCACGATTCTGCTGGAGAGAGATGCACAAATTGACCACCTCACTGATGAGAACAGGTGTCTGATGGAACTCAAGTCAAGTATGGAGACATCGATGCAAACGTGCACTGAACGCTTACAGCAGGCTGTAAGTTTTGACCATTTTACTATGAGCATAATCTGCGTTCCACAAAGTAACGCACAAGTTCAGATCCAGCAAAATTCTGCAAGATTTTGAGTCTACTAGGAAAAACAACGCCATAAGTCTCGTAAAAAATAATCTACGACGACTCTTCTTGATTCTTAAGACTAAACATGCACAGACCTCTTGAGCCAAAAAATCTTTTTGCGGAAATTTTAACAGACTGTTTTCCAGGTGGAATAAAATCTGGCAAGTATTGAACCTCATCAGGGAAATTACGTAAAATGTACTATGAGAAAACTTCTTTTTGGAAACAAAACAAGGATTATTCATCCATCGACAGGTTTGCTGATTATTTGACAAGTTCTGACAAATGTTTAAAAAGAATCCAAAAATTATTTTGCATCATTAAAATCCATGGTACCAAAGATGTTGTGAAATGAAACCTAATTGGAAGAACAGGTTGACAATTTCGTATGGCCACAGCAGAGAATGACTACAAGATCAGCCCTCCTACGTTGCAATGCAGTATTAGTACCATCTACTTGATTTTTGTAGCTGCGAAGCTGTAAGCTGAGCGGAGCTATATTGCGGTGCTCTTGGTTTTTTACAATTCAAAGAATTTGAATTGTATTGGGGCGCTGCCTTTTTTACGACTCGAAGAGGAGTATTGGAGAAGTCGTTTTTTTAATAGCCGCCCTCATCTTCTCAGCCGGCTATTATAGCGCTCCTATTTTTTTTTTTACTTCGTCGAATAAAAAAATGTTTCGCTTTACCTCATTTTGCCGCCTTTTCAACATTTTGCGTGAAATCTTTTTGACTTCTCTAGGCTAGTTTCTCTCTTCTCTCATTCTGCTAAAAGTGATTTTGAACATCAGTTGCTCAGCAAAGCAATTCAAAATGAACAGTCAGTATAAAAAATTGAAGTCAGAAATAGAAACGGGATAAACCCATAAAGCCCAATTTTAGATGCCCGCTATTTGAACGTCGGTCCTATAAGTATTAGTTACCTCTCTCTAATGCTTATTGTTATTGATAGTAGCCCCTGTAGCCTCTCTCTAAGAAACAGAAGTATGTTCAACTACGAAATGCCATCAAAATAAATCGGACTTAAAAAATGTTTTTGTACGAAAATCTTTTTTTTTCAATATCTTCTGTTATTTCAATCCCAGTCATGCTTATTGGAATCAACGGCGGCTATTTTCCGGCAATCTGCCGGGTATGTTTAATCAATTTTATTGGAGTGATCTTTGAAGCGGGAAATGAAACGCGTGAAAAAATTTGGAGTGATTTTGGTGGTGAACAAAAGTGACGAGTGGAGCGAAAAAAGAGTGGTTTTTGTTCATACCACTGCTTTTGAGAGAGCGAAAAATTGATGTGTGAAAAAATTTTCTCTAAGTGAGCGCACTTTTTATTTGTTCACGTGCGGCTTCTAAAAGCAGTTTTTTGCAACTTTTGACGGTTATGAGGTTTGATTATGATGTTATATCAGTTTTAGGCTTGTTCTGGTAGGAATTGAATGTTTCAAGTAGTAAATTTGAGTTTAATGCTAACTTGGAGATTTTTGATCAGTTTTGCTGATTTTTAGACGAATTTTAATAATTTTTTGCCTGTTATTTTGTTTTAATGCTTTCAGTGGAATTTGGATAAAAGCTTGTTACTTAAAAAATTTTCAGATACCAGTCGACTAAATTTTTATTGGTATAACTCTTTTTTTCTTAGGAAAATTGACAAAAAAATTGAGAAATCTTAAAACCATTTTTCTTATTTTTTTTGAAGTTTTTCTATTTTTAAATCTTAGACAAGTTTTTTAACCTATTTTGACTTGCCCATTGTTTTGCGAACTTTTCATTGCTCTAATTGCAAAGAAACTCTATTCGGCTTTATGTTTTCTTTTACTATAAAAAAGCTCAAGTTAAAAAAACTTAAGTTTTTATAGTTTTTTTTGTTCAATTTGTTTTTGAATGCCGTTTCTATTCTTCCTTAATTTTTTATGGCATTTGCGGAGGTTCAGGTTTCACAATAGAAGTTCAGTTGTTTAGTCATAAGGAGGGGCAATTTTCTCCTTCGATTAGTTTCCGGAATGGAACAACTCCGGCTATGTTTTTTTTTAAGATCTGTTCACACTTTTTCATGATTTTTGAAGTCAAATTGGAGTAGTGATTTTGGTCACGTCGAAACAGGAATTGGAGCAAAAAAACGGTTGGTTTTGCGGCGTGAATTTTTTCCTCTCTGAATTTAAAGTAGAGTGAGGAAACGGTGTTTGAACAAAAATTCGCTTTCTCGCTAGTGGATTTTTGTTCACATGCGGCAATTTCACTTTGATTTTTACTGTTTTTTCGATTTTTTGGACAAAATTTTTTTCTAATTTGTTTTCCCATTGTTTTCCCATCCATTCATAGTCCGTTCAAGGTCTATTTTTCTGTTTAATCAATAAAATTTTTTTGAATTGTAGGTCTGGACTTGTCCTGCTATGTTTTTTTGTTTCGTCGTCTGACGCTCTTTTCGTTTTACATTTGTTCACACAGCAAAGCTGAAAAAGTCAAATTTTCTAAATGACTTTTTCCTCTCACTAACGGCGTTTGCGCGCGTGACGTCATTTCTCACTCTCTTTAGCAAAAGTATTTTGCGTGATTAGATTTTGATCACAAGTTACTTAGCTCACTAAATAAAATGACATTTGCACTTTAAAACTTAAGTTTAATTTGAATTTGTTTAAGGTCAAAGGAACTCATAAGTGCCGTAAAGGTCTCTAATAAGAGGCTTCTGCGGGATGAATTTTAACAAGCTTTATTAATTTATCGCTGGATGTTTTTTACCTATCTTTTTGTACGGTTTCGATTTTTTTTCAAATTATATCAGCCCTCCTACGTTGCAATGCAGTATTAGTACCATCTACTTGATTTTTGTAGCTGCGAAGCTGTAAGCTGAGCGGAGCTATATTGCGGTGCTCTTTGTTTTTTACAATTCAAAGAATTTGAATTGTATTGAGGCGCTGCCTTTTTTACGACTCGAAGAGGAGTATTGGAGAAGTCGTTTTTTTAATCAATTTTATTGGAGTGATCTTTGAAGCGGGAAATGAAACGCGTGAAAAAATTTGGAGTGATTTTGGTGGTGAACAAAAGTGAAGAGTGGAGCGAAAAAAGAGTGGTTTTTGTTCATACCACTGCTTTTGAGAGAGCGAAAAATTGATGTGTGAAAAAATTTTCTCTAAGTGAGCGCACTTTTTATTTGTTCACGTGCGGCTTCTAAAAGCAGTTTTTTGCAACTTTTGACGGTTATGAGGTTTGATTATGATGTTATATCAGTTTTAGGCTTGTTCTGGTAGGAATTGAAGGTTTCAAGTAGTAAATTTGAGTTTAATGCTAACTTGGAGATTTTTGATCAGTTTTGCTGATTTTTAGACGAATTTTAATGATTTTTTGCCTGTTATTTTGTTTTAATGCTTTCAGTGGGATTTGGATAAAATCTTGTTACTTAAAAAGTTTTCAGATACCAGTCGACTAAATTTTTATTGGTATAACTCTTTTTTTCTTAGGAAAATTGACAAAAAAATTGAGAAATCTTAAAACCATTTTTCTTATTTTTTTTGAAGTTTTTCTATTTTTAAATCTTAGACAAGTTTTTTAACCTATTTTGACTTGCCCATTGTTTTGCGAACTTTTCATTGCTCTAATTGTAAAGAAACTCTATTCGGCTTTATGTTTTCTTTTACTATAAAAAAAAGCTCAAGTTAAAAAAAACTTAAGTTTTTATAGTTTTTTTTGTTCAATTTGTTTTTGAATGCCGTTTCTATTCTTCCTTAATTTTTTATGGCATTTGCGGAGGTTCAGGTTTCACAATAGAAGTTCAGTTGTTTAGTCATAAGGAGGGGCAATTTTCTCCTTCGACTAGTTTCCGGAATGGAACAACTCCGGCTATGTTTTTTTTAAGATCTGTTCACACATTTTCATGATTTTTGAAGTCAAATTGGAGTAGTGATTTTGGTCACGTCGAAACAGGAATTGGAGCAAAAAAACGGTTGGTTTTGCGGCGTGAATTTTTTCCTTTCTGAATTTAAGGTAGAGTGAGGAAACGGTGTTTGAACAAAAATTCGCTTTCTCGCTAGTGGATTTTTGTTCACATGCGGCAATTTCACTTTGATTTTTACTGTTTTTTCGATTTTTGGACGGGATTTTTTTCTAATTTGTTTTCCCATTGTTTTCCCATCCATTGATAGTCCGTTCAAGGTCTATTTTTCTGTTTAATCAATAAAATTTTTTTGAATTGTAGGTCTGGACTTGTCCTGCTATGTTTTTTTGTTTCGTCGTCTGACGCTCTTTTTCGTTTTACATTTGTTCACACAGCAAAACTGGAAAAGTCAAATTTTCTAAATGACTTTTTCCTCTCACTAACGGCGTTTGCGCGCGTGACGTCATTTCTCACTCTCTTTAGCAAAAGTATTTTGCGTGATTAGATTTTGATCACAAGTTACTTAGCTCACTAAATAAAATGACATTTGCACTTTAAAACTCAAGTTTAATTTGAATTTGTTTAAGGTCAAAGGAACTCATAAGTGCCGTAAAGGTCTCTAATAAGAGGCTTCTGCGGGATGAATTTTAACAAGCTTTATTAATTTATCGCTGAATGTTTTTTACCTATCTTTTTGTACGGTTTCGATTTTTTTCAAATTAGATCTGTCTCTGTTTCTATCTCTATTATATGGCACGCTGATCTATTCTTTCGCAGCTATTCCAGAAATCTGCCGGCTATGTTCTTTGATGATTAAATTGAGTTATTCGAATTTTTTAATTAAGTTTTTGCTTTTTGAAATGATTGTGCAACCATCCAGGACAAGTTGCGTATGATAAATTGAACTGATCTGATTTCAACACCTTATAAGTAACAGATCACCCTTCCAATTTGAAAAAAATGAGACTATATCTATGAGAATTATGTTTCATTAATATTGAAATGTCCCGTTTTTGGCGTTCATTAGCTTTCACTTGGATAAATAACTTTCTCCTTTTATGGTTGTTAAAGGAGCGATGTGAAATGATATCTGATTTAGCAAGCTTCTGTTGATCATTTGAACGACGTCCTATGTATCCACGCTGACTGGTGGCACGGGATGGAAGTTTTACTGGAAAGACTCCTGGGCGGGTTTGTTCATGCCTGTGACAATGAGAGCACTCAAGGTGGAATAAGAGTAATGGTTCCAGCCGCGCTCGAGACCTCATACAATCACGCTATTGAAACCGTGAGAACTGATCCCAGATATAGGCTTCGATATTGCCCGACTGAAACTTTGTTTGAAATGCTATCCCCCAATTGTGTAAGAAAAAACTTTTATGCGACCAAAGTTAATTCCTGGACTTTTGTTCGCCCAATATTGTCATAGAGAAAAAATCTGCCTAAAGTATCAAAATCGGCCTGTCTGATTATCAGATTAGGTTTTTGGCGCAAATATGAACGTTTTTTAAGACAAGGAGGCTCGGTAATGAAGTTCCGACCTCGCTTATCCACATTTTTGGCATAAATGTCTATCAAATGAGGAACAGATAGAAAACTCCCAAAAAATCAAGTACACTTCAAAAAATGTGTATGAACAAAAAGATTGCCTCCAATGCAATTAACTCATTGGAATCAAAAATGCCACATTAGATTGATGAGATGACAACAAAATCCAACAACAATAACAACAAACATTAATTACATCCAAAATTTTGTCCTTTTAAAAATAAAATTATTAACAAGGTCAAAATACCGTCAGATAAAAACTGAACTAAACAAAATACCCTGTAATTCAGTAGGAAAGATATGGGAGCACTCAATAAAAAAGCTCGGTAACAATTAGACAGAAAAGAACAAAAACCGGCAAAGTTGAAAAAATTGGCTGCTTTTTGAAAAAAAAATAATTGCAAGATAATGAAAGCAATTATATAGCAATTGAAAACATCCAACATGTTTATATTGACATAGGCCTCTATAGGAGATCATTAGGACCTGTCAATATGCATTTTTTAAGCGGACACTAAAAAGAGACAACAAACAAACTTCACTTATAATTTGCGAGAAAACGCTGTCAAAGCCGTAAAGCCATATTTTCCCCTCAAAAAACGTACAACTGAGCCTTTCTCAATCGCCAAAAAAGTGGTATGGCACCTCTCATTAATCATTGTAGGTGACAAGTAGCAACTGAAAGAAAAGGGCAAAATTAAGTAATAAATTTGTTTTTTTTTTTCGAAAATATTTTTTTTCCAACTTCATGAAAAAAATTAGCCGCAGAAAGAAATAATGAAATAGATTCGTCTAGTTGTCCTAAAGAAGTGCTCGATACCTGTAATTATTCAGAATATGACTTCCGTCTCAAAGCGAAGGTCAAAAATAGACAAAAATCAAATGTCAGTTAAATTTTGTTTGCAGAAAACGCGTGTCAAAGCCAGTAAATTCATAACGAATTCTTTAAAGACATTAGATTTCGTGCATTTTCACCTTGCCTTGACGACAATAACGTCACATATGACCTGTAATTAACGGGACTTGGTTACAAATAGAGAAAGATGCAAGTTATAAAGTGTTTTCTTTTGGTTTTCGAAAACAATTGTTTTCAAAGTCATGAAAGCTATCAGCTCTCTATTCAAATCAAAATGTAAGCTCATTCAAACCTCCTTAAAAATTCAAGGAGAACAGTTATTATCCAGGAGATTTCATACGACTAAAAAGACAATGTAAAAACGACAGCCAAAGTAAATCGAAGAAAGTAAATCTAAGAATCTTAATCTATGCCTTTCGAGACTTTTATATGTTCAATTGTGCCTTATGTTTAGCACCAATATTGTAGCGTGTGATTTCTCAATAATGTGATAGTGTGGCAAAACGAGAATAAACGTGACAATTGGGCCAATGACTAAAAATAAAAAAAACTGTGAAATCTAATAGTATCCAAACCATTAAACTATAATTTAACGCGTCAATCCGCACAAAAAATTTAGAATTAAGTTCACTATAAAAAAGAAGAAGAAGAAGAAGAAGAAACGTTCTTTCTTCGCGCACACTAGGCTACAAGCTGACCAAACTAGGAGAAAAATAGTGGAAAAAATCAAACCTTTTTTAAAAATAAAAACAACCAAAAAATTTTGGAGAAACTAGATGCAATAATTGAAAACTGCTTAAGATACAATTTGAATCTTTCAACAGTGAGCTTTGATTTAAATTGTTCTGTTCTTTATTTAATATAAAAAGATCGAATTTTTGATTTTTTAAAAAAAGGCAGACTCATTGTCATCCATTTTTTTGGATTATAACGGTTTTTGACCAAAACTAGACTTGCTGTTACTATGCATCCATTTAGAACGCTCAATTCTTTCGAATGTTTTATAGAGAGATAATTCGTTAGTTTAAAGATCAAAAATGAATGCTGCGTATAAAAAAGTAATCGATAAAGCTCAAAATTTCAATTCCAGACAACTCTCATTGAAATTGGAAGTAGGACTGGCTCCCTTCGTGGTTTCGAAAGATTTTGTTTGTTATTTTTGGGTATTTACGTTCGGCAGATTCTATCAAAGTGGACTAAAGAAGCTTATTTCGGGCAATTTTTGATAAAAAGTCTGAATTTTGAAATGTTTAGCCCAAATTTTATTAAAAAAATTAAGTCGAAGTAGTCAACAAGACTTTTTTGGCTTTAAAAATAAAGTCATCAGTACTGTTACAAACAATTTTTACATATTTTAGCAAAATTTACGAAATTATTGTGCAAAAAATCCGGAAAATGTGAATAAAATAGCGTCAATGGGTCTAATATTCAAAAATGTTTAAACCACGATAACTCGCTCCAGAAAACGAAATTCAAAAAACCTTTTTTTATTCCAAATTCTACGCTGGACGGCTTTTTTAATGATACTACTCTCAACTCTCTACGATGAATATATCGATCGGTCAAAATTGTCTGAACAAAAAAACCCAGTTGAGTATTCCTCCCCAGTTGAGTATATAGTCCCCCCCCCCCCCCCCAAGTGGAGTCGGAACAAATATTCTAAAATGGATGATTGGATTTTTTTTATAGCTTGCGAGGTTAAATTAAAATTTGTTGTTATACATTTTTTTTAAATATTCGAATTTAAGATTTTGACGTTACAGAGCAGACCCGAAAGAGTAAATCTAACTTTAAAACCGATGTACCCTGGTTGAATCAACACTTTTGATGCCCAATACTCTGAGCTACATTGGTATAATTTGTTTTGAGTAACTATAATTAATTAAGTGGAAAAACATTCATATAAGTATAAATTTCTTACACGTTCATCATATCAATCAGGGTCCTATGGGTGACTTCTAATCTCTGAAATTTGGTTAGGGTCATTCTCACGATTAAAATATTCCTGAAAAACTGTTTTAGATTCCCAAAGACTGTCCGATATCCTCACAGCTGGCAGGATTTGTGAAAGAGTTCAGAAGACATTTCGGGATCTACTACGCCACTGTGCAAGACTTGGACACTCAATTAGAGCTGCAGATGAAAGAATTTGTATCATATGAGCAAGAAATGATCCTTCAGGTATCAAATAAGTAGTCTATTCGATAAAATTTGTAGAGATTTTCATTATGTTATAAGTTGGCATACATATGAGTAAGCACTGAATAACTTTGACATTGCAGAATCCTACCCAGGTCGAGGTCCAGACCCAAGTTTGCGTCTGATCAGACTTTCCAGACCAAAATTATCTCTGATCAGACTTTCCAGACCGAAATTATCTCTGATCAGACTTTCCAGACCCAAATAACCTCTGATCAGACTTTCCAGACTGAATGAGTCCTGATCAGACTTTCCAAACCGAAGGAGTTCTGATCAGACCATCTCCAGACCATGGTCCAGACTCAAATTCAGACCATTGTCCAGACCTTAATCAGACTATGATCAGACCCAATTTCAGACCCAAGTAGCCTCTGATCAGACTCAGTCGAGACCATCTCCCCAGCTGAACACTCTGATCAAAAACAGTCAAAATCGGCATCGTCAGCCCTCCGCATGAATGTATGCTATCGAAGAAGATTGGGAATGATTGCTGCGATTGCGATCAAAGTTTTTGCGAAAGAAGAATGCGGGAAGTTCTATCGAATGAAGATATTGCGATCGAAATTCTGCAAAAAGAAGCGAACTAATTTTGCAAAAACAAACTAAAATCAACTCTGATATCCTATATGTTTCTTTGATGTGTTCTCGTTTTCTTTGATTTTTTTTTTCGTTTTGACCGCAAAAACCTTATATCATAGTCAATTTGGTCTTAAAAAACTAACACTATCATGTTTTGGGTCAAAAACGAAAAAAAATCAATTCTGATGTTTTCATTTTCAAATACGATGCTCATATGTTTCTTTGATTTTATCGGTGTTTTTGTATTTTTTTGGTCGCTTGCGGCCAATTGAGTTTGACGGATCCTGATTTTCAATGAGATTTTAGACTAAGTTTAACGGAAAGGTGATTTTAGGCTAATTGCTTTCTGATTAGTTTA
The DNA here is from genome assembly GCF_964194025.1 of Convolutriloba macropyga. Classification (NCBI taxonomy): domain Eukaryota; kingdom Metazoa; phylum Xenacoelomorpha; order Acoela; family Convolutidae; genus Convolutriloba; species Convolutriloba macropyga. Next base: position 30,484,535 of record NC_134474.1, on the reverse strand, counting down.
TCATGCGTTCGAGGTACTCATGATCAGACTATCCTGCGTTCAAAGTCGCCTCTGATCAGACCCAAGTGCGCTCGAAGAGGTTATGATCAGACCCAATTGCGCTCGAAGTTGCCTCTGATCAGACCCAAGTGCGCTCGAAGAAATTATGATCAGACCCAAGTGCGCTCGAATCCGCCTATGATCAGACTTTTCAAACCAAAATGACCTCTGATCAGACCATCACCAGACCATGGTCCAGACTGCAGTGTGCTCGAACTTCCGTCCAGACCCTGTAATTTCGGTCTGGGAACACACAGGTGTGCGCTCGACTGGGTCTGATCATAAGTCAATTTGGGTCTGGACCTCAACATGGGTAAAAATGTGGTATCAAAAGTCACCATTTTGGATCAATGATTTTTGGATACTTCTTCTTTTTTTTCAACTTTATCTTCGTGTCTCTTTCCTTCCTAGAATGAACACCTGGTGGACGACATGAAATGCGTGTGCTCATTAGCAGAGGAACAGGACGCTCTGATACTGCAACTCAAATCAGACAACCTCAACCTCCAGTCTAAAATCCTCACTCTCTGTGGCGATGTTGATTTCTTGACAACTGAGGGAATGATGCAGGCATTAAAGTTGATCCAGAGTAGCTTTACGGTGGATTTGAACACTCCAGCTGGGGTCCATGGGCTCCTTGACAATGTATGTTAATGTAGAAACACTATACGGAGCATTCATGTTATATTAATAAGAAGAAACTTAGAAATTGATGTTTCAAAAGTGCTAACATAGAAATTAACACGGAAATAGTTTAATTTGAATGGTTCGTGAAAGATCCATAAAATTATTTTCATTTTTCGATGCAAGCAGGCTTGACGTTTTTTATTTTATTTTTGTTTATAGCTGCAAAGCTGTAAGCTGAGTAGAGCTATATTGCGGTGCTCTTGGTTTTTTTTAATTCAAAGATTGGGGCGCTTTTTTGCGACTCGAAGAGGAGTATAGGAGAAGTCCTTTTTTTAATTCAATTTTATTGGAGTGAATTTTGAAGCAGGAAAAGGAACGCGTGAAATAATTTGTAGATATTTTGTTGCTGAACAAAATGAAGAGTGGAGGGAAAAGAGAGTGGTTTCTTTTGTTCATATCGCTGTTTTCTAGAGAGCGAGAAATTGAGGTGTGAAAAAATTTTGTGAGCGAGCACAATTTTTTGTTCACATGCGGCACTTAAAAGCAGTTTTTTTCCATTTTTTGTTGAGGTTTGGTTAAGATTTTGTTTTAATTTTAGGATGGTTTTGGTAGTGGTTGGAAGGTTTCTGGAAGATCATATGAATTTTTTTGCTAATTTGGAGGCTTTTCATGTATTTTGGTGATTTCTTGTTTTTACTTTTCTGTTTTAGGGTTTTGTTTCAAAATAATCCTAAATTAGTGGAGACAAGTTTTGTCTGAAGAGTAGTTGGATATAGTTTAAATTGATTTCCACTTCAAGTTTGTTCAGAATTCTTGTTCTGGCTATGTTTTTTAAGACCTGTTCACACATTTTCATGAGTTTTGAAGTCAAATTGCAGTGGTGATTTTGGTCACGCGGAAACAAGAAGTGGAGCAAAAACTGAGTGATTTTGCGGCATGAAATTTGTTTGCTCTTATTTTAAAGTAGAGTGAAAAAACGGTGTTTGAAAAAAAATTCGATTTCTCGCTAGTTCTTTTTTGTTCATATGCGGCATTTTGACATTGATTTTGTTTTTTTTTCAAATTTTTTAATCTGTTTTTTTAGAAATGATTTTCCCAATTCACTCAGTCCACTTCTAGGTCCAGTTTTTGATTAAGTCTATGAAAGTTCTTCGAACTGTACGTCAGGGCTTGTCCTGTTATGTTTTTTGTATCGTCGTATGGCGCTGTTTTTTGTTCTACATTTCTTCACACAGCAAAGCTGAAAAAACCCAACTTTTCTGAATGACTTCTTCTTCTCACTATCAGCCTTTGTGCGCGTCACGTCATTTCTCCTGCTCCCTCTAGCAAAGGTTTTAAGTTCATTTGCTCGATTAGAGTTTGATCATACGTGACTTACCTCACTCAAAAAAATGACTTTTGCATATTAAAACTTAGGTTTAATTACGGATTAGTTTAACGTCACAGAAACTCATATGTACATAAAGGTCCCTAATGAAGGACTTCTGCGGAATTAATTATAACAAGCAATTTCACTTTGATTTTTACTGTTTTTTCAATTTTTTGGACCGGATTTTTTTCTAAATGGTTTTCCCAATCCATAAATAGTCCGTTAAAGGTCCATTTTTCTGTTTAGTCAATAAATTTTTTTTGAATTGTACGTCTGGACTTGTCCTGCTATGTTTTTTTTTCGTCGTCTGCCGCTCTTTTTCGTTTTCACATTTGCTCTAACAGCAAAGCTGAAAAAGTCAATTTTTCTTAATGACTTTTTCCTCTCACTAACGGCGTTTGCGCGCGTGACGTCATTTCTCACTCTCTTTAGCAAAAGTATTTTGCGTGATTAGATTTTGATCACAAGTTACTTACCTCACTCAATAAAATGACATTTGCACTTTAAAACTTAAGTTTAATTTGAATTTGTTTAAGGTCAAAGGAACTCATAAGTGCCGTAAAGGTCTCTAATAGGAGGCTTCTGCGGGATGAATTTATTAATTTATCGCTGAATGTTTTTTACCTATCTTTTTGAGCGGTTTCGATTTTTTTTCAAATTAGATCTGTCTCTGTTTCTATCTCTATTATATGGCACGCAGATCTTTTCTTTCGCAGCTAATCCAGAAATCTGCCGGCTATGTTTTTATGATGATATCACTGGTTTAGATTTGTTTTAGGACTATGAACTACAAAAAATAACATTCGAAATCCGTGCTAATAGATATTAACTGGGCCGATTGGTAGTGTTTCATGCATAACAAACAATTAATAGCGCTATAACGAACCAAAGCAGTCACAAACCAAATCAAATCAGTTTCATTGAATCTAATTGAGAAACAGCTGATATTGATAGTCAACGGAACTTTTATTCAAAGATATCATAAGAAAAATGTCGAGTTCCTTCCCTAAATTTTCAGCTAATCGATGAGCAATCTCCATTTGCGCCCTTGGTTCACGAAAATATTCAAACGATAATCAGCCTTAGAACTCATATTAACCAATTGGAGAGCGAAGTGGCCCATTCATGCGCAGACAAGTGTGACTTAACTGCCCAGTTAGATGCTTTAAGTTGCAACAACCTGCAACACATACAAACTTCAGATGATTTGTGTGATGAGAAAAGAGCTCTCTTGCTCGAGATTGAAAGTCTTGGATGCACAATTGCTGAAATGGTACGTTGTAAGTCTGGAATGATTACTTAGTTCAGAAAACTCACATTAGTTGATAATCGTCCGCGCTACACAGTTGCTCAGACCAGAAATAACGCTGACAGAAAGTTTCTGGTTTCATTTTTCTCTTCGGTTAAGAAAATCAATTAAGACTCCTTAGGAATTGTTGCTACGTCAGCTTGCGTCAAGAACCTTTAGCGTTAGGAATCTTCATTTTGCGCCATGAACTATCCTGATACCTATTGTCAAAATTCTATGCCTTTCCTACATCCATTGAACTTGCTGAAATTCTCTTGCTACAGGCTTTTCGTCCTATGGCATAAAATTTTCGGCTATCTCTCTTTCCTTTCGAAAACATTTTTCCTATACTTGATAAATAATTTTCTCTGGTATCATCTCTTCACTAAATACGCAGAAAAAATAACCGGTCAATTTTGTTCTTGGAAATCAAACTCATAAAATAAAACGAATTTGAAATATTTCGCAAAACTTTTTCCGATCTGATAGATATCTGATATTCTTCAATATAGCGAAGTTTATTCAATATCAAATGACAACTAATCGTGTCATTTTTGAGTCCTGCGGTCTCTTTTATGCGATTTTTGGCTTGACGGATTTTTCGCATCACCCTTTTGTTTTTTTTTGCCCCCAAACACGGTATAAACAGGTAACTACTGGAGGGCACTAAAATTTTCTAAGAGCTTTTCGGCTTAATAGACTCTAAGTATGCGATCCATCAAAAACGTTTTGGCGACAAACGTTGCAAATTTATGACATGAAGGGCTTTTCTTCTCCTACCGCTCGCCAGCAGTTTGAGAGAAACTCACCCAAAGTTAGTCATTTGTGTTTGAAAATTGAAAATAATTTTCGTTCTTTCAAATACAATTTTGAAGCTTACTAACTAAGAAAATACTCTATCATTTTAATAATTGCTCTTGAACGAATTTTGAAGCATTAAATGTATATGTGCGTGTCTTTCTCATTCTACATATTTGCTTGACCGTTTCGTGAAGAACATTCAGTCGTTTTCTATTCATGAAACAATTTTTCGTGCTTTACTTCCTGAACTTTTTGTTTGACCTAAATTGTTCTCATTGTGAAATGAAGTCTGCTTTGAAGAAGCGAAAGTTGCAAAAGTAAGTGCTTTAGTCTAGGCGCAGAAGCGTGTGGGCGCGAATCTGTCCCTTGTCCTACTTTCTGCACCAATAAAGAGCAATTTTTCTGACGTTAGTTGTTTATGTTTTGATTTGATTTTTTGTATCGTGATTGACTGTACTTCTGATAATATCTGGATATAAAAAAGCAGAAAAATTGTACGCGAGGTTTTTTTGCCAAGTTAACCTTAGTGTTTGCAGATTGTCTTCAATTTTTGTTAAATCTACAACAGAGGCGCCGAAAACAAAATTGTTCGTCAGAGGTGAAAAAGAAGAGTAATGTGCTCATATAGTTTAAAGAACTCCGAAAAAGAAAAATTATATTTCGTACACAAATAGGATCTTTTTGATCCAAATTTCTATAGCATTTGAATTTTTCCAGGTGATTGTTTCTAACCTTCTGAACCCCCGGTTTCTTGAAATATACAAATAAAGGAAACAATAGTTAAGAAATAGTGGCTACAGCGAGACAAATTTCAAAATCCGGTTTTTTAATATGGGTTTTTCATCAGTGCTCATGAGTGAGGTCAGCACGGCCTTTGCCTTTAAAGTGTCATGGAGTGTAGTTTTACACAACAAGGAGTGGCAATTTGATGCCTAAAATCTCTTCCAGTAAGGGGATAGAGATTGATTTTTTCTCTTCTGGTTGATATGTGTTTGTTGAATGTTGTCTAACTCCGCAACTACACGCTTTAGGATGCAAAAAATTATTGCGGTTGAGCTGTGTGGCGAGAACGTAGTTCTCTTGCTCTCGGTCAGGAGTCTGTGCTCCAGTTTTGCTGAATTGATACCTTGAGATTGTGGAATAATAGGTTAGCTCAGAGACCTTATATTTATTGATATATTTCTTTCTTTTTGAGTTGCCGCGACCAGAAATAAAAAGATATAAAATTAATACCTATCTCTTTGAAACCGTTAGTTACGGAAATAGCAAAAATTGATAATAAATTGTTGCTACCGTCAGTTTTAAGAACATGATCAACAGCTTTCAGGTTCTATATTTTTGTTTTAAGAATCACATTGTTTTGTTGTCAAACATCTGTCTAAAAATGAATTGTTTTTGATTAATTGGTCTTGAACGTAGTTCATAGCAATTATTGTAAACGTGTGTGTCTTTTTACGACTCGAAGAGGAGTATTGATATTCTTCAGGTTTTTAACGACTCGAAGAGGAGTATTGATATTCTACAGGTTTTTTTAAGCAGAAAGCAAGTTTGTTCGTGACTTGAATTTTGACTTCTTTCTATTCGAGCTTTTACCTCCGTTTTTCATTGTTGACTTCTGTTTTCGAACATTGGACTTTAACAATAGCTTAGTTTGTAATGTATAGCAATTGGTAACAGTCTGTAAGTCATGGTGAAGAGGTCAATTTGAGAAAATTTGATCCCATTTAACTACCTACCGCCCCCCCCAAAAAAAACTACCCCCCCCCACGTACCTAACCCCCCCAACCCCCCTCCATATCTATCTACCCCACCCGCAACGTACCTACCCCCACCACCACCTACCTGCCCCCACCTACCAACCCATCCCCCCCCCACCAGCACCTACCTACACCCCTCAACTGAAAAAATTTAAAACGCTTTTTATGTTATATTGGCCTACTATTTTCGTTATTTATAGTGTTTTTTTTTCGATTTTCTGATTTTGTCCAAGTTAGGATAGAGATTATTTTGCACGACGTCTCGAGGCTATGTTTTTTTTAGCAGAAAGCAAGTTTGTTCATGACTTGAGTTTTGACTTCTTTCTGTTCAAGCATTTACCTCCGTTTTTGATTGTTGACTTCTGTTTTCGAACAGTGGACTTTAACAGTAGCTTCGTTTGCAATGTATAGTAATTAGGAACTGATGGTAATGTTCAAGGTGAAGCGGTCATTTTGAGATTTGTTCCTATATAAGTCACCCCTATTTATCTAAACTACAATCCCCCCACCACATATCTACCCCCACCCCCCCCCCCAAATCCTACCTATCCCCCCCAACACCTACCTATCCCTCACCGCCCCCGCACCCCCCAATTTACCCCCCATCTACCCCTATCCCCTCCCTTCACCTAGCTACCCCCACCTACACCCAACTACCCCAGCACTACTCACCACCCCAACCTATCTACCCACCTACCTACCCCCCTCCCTCAAAAACCTACCTACCCACCCACCCCCACCCCCCGCCTCAACTTACCCCCTACCCCCCAAACTACCCCCCACCTACCCCCACCCCCCAACTACCCCAGCACTACCCACCTTCCCAACCTATCTACCCACCCATTGTCTGATTTGGGTAAGGTTAGGTTAGAGATTATAATGCATGACGATTCGAGTCGTTTCCGGTATTCTACCAGCAGTTTTTTTTAGCAGAAAGCCAGATTGTTCATGACTTGAATTTTGACTTCTTTCTATTCGAGCTTTTACCTCCGTTTTTGATTGTTGACTTCTGTTTTCGAACATTGGATTTTAACAGTAGCTTAGTTTGTAATGTATAGCAATTGGTAACAGTCTGTAATTCAAGGCCAAGAGATGACTTTGAGAAAATTTGATCCCATTTAGCTACCTACCCCCCAAAAAAACTACCCCCACGTACCTAACTCCCCTCCCCCCCAACGCCCAACGTACCTTCCCCCAACCCCAACGTACCTACACCCCCATCACCACCTACCTACCCCCATCTACCAATCCCCCCCCCACCAGCAGCTACCCACACCCCTGAACTGATGAAAAAATTTTTAACGCATTTTATGTTATATTGGTCTACTATTTTCTTTATTTCTAGTGTTTTTTTCGATATTCTGATTTTGTCCAAGTTAGGGTAGAAATTTTTTTGCACGACAATTCGAGTTGTTTCCGGTATTCTACCGGCTACGTTTTTTATGCAAAATTTTCGCTTTAAAATTTTGTCTTTTCGAGTGACTTTGACGCCCTTGACTTTTTGAATTTCGCGTGATCTAAAATTTTCTCTCAATCACGATTTTAAGCAGCTGAACTCAATTGGCGGCAATTTAATACTAAAAATCAAATGAAAAGTGCGCCGAAACTCTTGTCATTTCTTACTTTAAATCTTAGATAGTGTAATGTGGTTATTTGAAGCCCACTTTAGAACTTCTTATTCTCATTTAGGATCCCCCGACTGAAGCAGCTGCAATTGATTAGAGCTCCCACAAGTCGTTCAAGAGCAATTCTTCCGACGTTTAGTCGGTTATGTTTGATATTGACTCCTCTGCTTATTTTTTTGAGATGATTTTTGGCAAGCTCTTAGCTTTATTGTATAAAAATTTCTGCTTGCTTTTCTTGAAAAAGGTTTTTTGTTTTTAATATGTTTTTTTAAATTCCTTAACTAGTGACTAATGATGTTTTTTTCAATGAACCTCTATTTTTACTGTTTGCTTCATATTCATCATGAAACAAATATATTTCTAATTAGTTCACATTTTGAAAAATAATTTTGTTTCTATTCCGTTTGATAATTAGATATCTCTTCAACAATATAATACAAGGAATGATTTAGTGTTTACTTTTGGAAATATCTGTATACGACAACCATTCCGAGAATTTTTTTGCCAAATGATCGTTATTTTGTCAACACTTAACCGAAAATTAACAATGCTTTTCAGCCAATTTCGGATTGCCATTGGTGTCCATTTTAACTGTTATCTTTTGAAATTAAACTAATTTTTCTTTTTTTTTCTGTGCCTTTCATCTTGTTTTTAATTTTTTCAGTTTTTGAAAACATTCAAGTTTTTTAACCATCTCGTGACATGGCTGTTGAACACAAGTTGTTTTAATTTTTATTGCAAATTATGCTATTTACATGTAGCTCATTGGAACCTGAAATATTAGTTAGAAATTAACCTTTTGTTAAATATACGCGGTCAAATATACGGCCTATTTCATACTAGCTACAATTTTGGTTACAGTCCTCTGGTTAGAATTTTCAACTGGTAGCAGTGGTGCTGGTAATGGCAGCAGTTTCACTTTCCAATTTTTTGTTGCTTTAATTGCTATCAAGTTGTTTTAATTGTTATTTTGTATGTCTAATTTTCAAACTGTTGATTTTTTGCAGTTTTTCGAACATTTTATAAATTATTTTGATATTGTGAATGAATTCAAACAAGTTTACAAGTATTTGCTCAGTTTTCAAATCAAATTTTTTCCTTTTCTGTGTGATGCACGAGAATTACAAAAATTACGCCACTTCTGTCTTTGAAGGCTAACAGTTTGTTTTGAATAATTATGTTATTGCCAGCTATTAAATCAGAGAAAACATGGGGGCCTAGCTTACTCTTTTAAATGAAAAACAGAGTTGTATCGGCTCATCTTTTGTCCTTTTTCCTTGATTAATCTTGCAAATATTATTGCACTTTGCAGGAGATTTTTTGTTATTGATTTATAATTTTATGCTACAAAAGTTTGCCTTGAGCTTTGATGTATATATTTTTACCATAGAAGGAAAATCAATTAATTTATACAGGTATTCATTTCCATATTATAGGAGACAATCCTTTAGGTTATAAAGCTATTTGGTTAATATCTAAACAATGTCCATCGTTTGTTTTTAGGAGAACAAGATTAAACACCAGGATGAGTGTATTGAACACTTTAACTGCAGCATTGGGGAGCTCAGGGCTGTGATTCCACAACTGATAAAAGCACAGTTATGTGAATCTCACTCCGAAATGCTTAGAGATGTTAGTTGTCTTTAATATATTCGTTCTTTTGTTTATTTTGATCATTAATGCTGTCCATCGGGTTTTCCGCCCAGAGACTTTTTATTATGATACAATATTGCTTCATTCGAGACGAGTCCGTGCAAAGAGACTACTACCCGGGCTTATGAACCAGAGTTTCAGTACTGAACCTCCATATTTCAATATTAACTTATAAATTCAGTACTGAAGCAGTATATTTACATCAAAAACGTTGGTCATTATACCCAGAAAAACCTATTCAGACTGTTCAGATTGACTCCTGTGTAAAATCAGTCTCGCGAAATTTTTACCGTTTAACAGCGACACTCATCGCAGTAAACTGGATACTGGATACTGCATACTGCATACGAGGGGAAGGGGTGCGTTTGAGGTCTGTTGGAGGTGCGCCATGGTTCGGTTTCGGGTGCATGCGTGGTGCGTGCTGTGTGCTTTTGGATACTTGTTAATAGCCGCCCTCATCTTCTCAGCCGGCTATTATTGCGCTCGTATTTTTTTTTACTTCGTCAAACTTTTTTTCGCTTTACCATTTTGCCGCTTTTTCGACATTTTGCGTGAAATCTTTTTGACTTCTCTAGGCTAGTTTCTCTCTTCTCTCATTCTGCTAAAAGTGAATTTGAACATCAGTTGCTAAGCAAAGCAATTCAAAATGAACAGAGTCGGTATAAAAAATTGAAGTCAGAAATAGAAACCGGGATAAACCCATAAAGCCCAATTTTAGATGCCCGCTATTTGAACGTCGTTCCTATAAGTCTTAGTTACCACCTCTAATGCTTTTTGGTGTTGATAGTAGCCCCTGTAGCCTCTCTCTAAGAAACAGAAGTATATGTTCAACTACGAAATGCCATCAAAATACATCGGACTTAAAAAATATTTTTGTACAAAAATCTTTTTTTTTCAATATATTCTATTCGTTCAATCCCAATCATGCTTATTGGAATCAACGGCGGCTATTTTCCGGCAATCTGCCGGGTATGCTTGTACAACCAGGCAGGTAAATTCTCGCCCTTCGGGTGCACTTCGGGTCACTTAGCAGGTGCTTTGACAACGCTTTGAATTCGCCAGTAGTGTGGTGTAGTATGTAGGATTGTGTGAGCATGCCTGTAATGTGATATAGTTTGGTTTGAAATTGCTTGTTGCGTGATGTAGTATGACATGAATTTACCTGTGTTGTGACGTAGTTTGTTGCAAATGTGACTGCGGTGTGATATAGTATGGCGTGAGTTTGCATGTGGTGTGATGTAGTTTGGTTTGAAAATGCCTGTGATCTGTTGTAGTATGGTGCAAACATGCTTGTGGTGTGTTCCAGTACGTTGTGAATATGCTTGGAAAGTGATGCCAATTTAGTGCTGATACATGTTAAAAACAGAATGTTAAATAGGTTGACAATAATTATACAATATGGTTAATTATTGCATGATAATAGTAATGGACAGGTCAAAATCCGGTTAAAATCAGAAGTACAATTTTACTCTGAAAAAAGACTTTTAATCTAAACTCCTCTTCTTTGTTTTTAAATTTATTTATTTTTTTCAACAAACCAGTGAAATGAAACTTGAAAAGAAACTTGAAATCTTGATAAGAAGCATGATAAAACTTGAAAAATTATGGTTTCTTCGTAAGATTCTTAGCAAGATCATGTCAAGATATGAACAAACTTGTAAATTCTTTGCAAGAAATTCATGAAATAAGATTTTATTAAGAACAAAAAAGATTGCCATGACCATAGCAAGAATTTGCAGGCAAAAATAAGATTAAACAAGAAGTAACAACAATAGGCAAGGAGTGTCAGAAAAATTGTCTCCAGTGAAATCAACGACTGACTTTGGAAGTTTTTCCAGTAAATTCTTGTTTTTCCTTCCTCCATTTTCATTCCCGGCTTGGGACGCACACTGTTGGGGTTCCAAATATGATTTATAAAAATAATGATAGGGCACGGTACAAAATTTGCGCACACAGGGTTCCAAAAAACATTTACATTGAACAGATAAAAAAAAAGTTATGTCGGAAAATTATCTCAATTTCGGAAGTTGTCTCCAAAATTCGACTTTGAGACTTTTCCAGTTTAATATCTGTGTTTCGTCTTCTTCTGTTTTCGTTCCTGGCTTGTACCGGCATTGGAGGTGTTACGAATATGACTTAAAGGAATAATGATAGGGCAAGATACAAAATTTGCCCGCAAAGAGTTCCAAAAAAATTTTATATTGGACAGATAAGGCTATATCTTAATTTCGGAAGTCAAAAACGAGTTGCCCAAAACAGTGGATTCAAATAGCCTCTCGGGTTCCACTGAAAGCTAAATAGCTCAATTTGTTTGTAATATTAACGCCCAAATTTAGTAAGTCATCAGAATTGCTGGAAAAGTCGGCCGAGGTTAGTTTTTTCAGAGTTTAAGAGCAAATTAGGTTTTTGGATAGTCCAATACGTAAAAGAACTTTTTTGCCAAAGCTGCTTCTTTTTTGTCAAAGCCAATTGATTGAGAAAAAGGCCTAAGAACAATCAATTTCGAGATGTAGCTGTACAGAAAAAAGCTAAATTCGAAAATGGCATCCTAAATTTTGTTTTTCTCTGAAAGTGAAATTGCTCAAATTCAAGTGCGACAGCTACTGAAAAAAGTTCCTTTAAGTAATTCAGCTCATCACTAACTGAGGACATCAGAATTTTGAAAAATGTTATCAAGATTGGTCAAGATTTTGTCAAGAGCTGTCCAGAATTTTTCTTTTAATTTTTTCTATCTGTTGTTTGAACCCCTATTTGTTTTTTAGTAGTTTTCCATCCTTCTTTGGGTGTAAATAGAATATCCCTATATTCATTTTTGTCACAAAGACTTCCAGTTTTTTTAAAAAAAATGCAAAAATTATTCTTTCAAGCAAATGAGCCAAGAGAACCCGATGTACGACGATGTATTAGACGTGGCAAGATGGATTGAGTGCTCGAAGCGCGATCTTGATAAAGCCCATTTGGAAGCTGTAAAAGTACCGAGGTTGCAGAACTCACTCCTGCAATCCGAAGGTAGAGCCAGGGAGCTCATCGCAGAAATATCCAAACTGAACTCTCAGGTCAGTCTTAAGAATATTGCCCGGGGTGAGGTGGTCGAAATATGATTAGACAATTTTTTGTCCGGGGGTACCGCCTCCCAGACGATAAATTCACGGTCTGGACCAAACTTTTTGGTCGCACTATTTCAACTCATGGTCTGGCATCAACGAACCATGTCGCAAAAAGTCTGATATGTACGCCTTAATTCGAATCTTAATCGGACAAACCGAATCATAGTCCCACAAAATCTTCCTAAATCACCCTTTTTCGGTTCATAATATCGAGAAAAATCAAATCATAGTATGATTAATTCCCTCTCATAGTTTTATAATTTTGATAAACGGGCTTAACTTCGCATTAACTCGAATCATGGGCAAAGTCTGGATCGTCTGACCATGGCCAATTTTCGTCTGGATCACCCGGTTCATACTTCCACCACCTCACCCCGGGTGATAGTTGATATCTTGAGAAAGAACACAATTAATTGCATAGGTAGTGTTGATGGGCCTGCCCTACTTTTCAGTCGCTCTTTGTTCACTTGCGTATCATGTATTCCGAAGTGTAATCTTTGAAACGCATCTAGAATAAAATGTTACACGAAGTTATTTTTGTCCCATGTTTAGATGTGTGCCCTTTTATTCCTGGTCGGGGTTGAAGGAATTGTAGCTAGCGGTAGAACTTTGGAAAAAGGATACCTCAGGAGTAAAAGTTACGCAGGAGTGATTAAACATTATTTCGTGTGAAAGGGCACCTGACCCGTGCAGGGTCACAGCGAAGGGACAACCAATGGTATTTTTTTGTCCCTGGATTACGTTTTCAAGCGCTAGATAATACGCAGACCTCTTGTGATAGACAGCGTATTTTGAACAATTTTGAGTGCACCTCTCTTCTCTCAAAATAGCCCATCTGATACGGTAAAATGCATATATATATATATATATATATATATATATAAATTGCTGGTAATATCAGAGTGGTTCGCAAAATCTCAGAAAATTTTGATGGGCACGATTTCTCAACGTCCAATTTTTTTGTAAAATTTAATATCAAATGACTACGACACATTGGTAAGGAGCCCAAATCTGTAGAAAATTTTTAGTTTTGGATTGTCCATGCAGCTCATTTTTGTCTTGCACGTGGACCAGATTTCACTCTTATCTGTGTTCAATTCTTTGGAACAGGCAATGTATTACCAAAGCGTTATATGCACGTCATATTCTTCTACACTATAGAACAGTCTATAACATCTCATATAACTCGGATAACTTTTTTATAAGTTTGCTGGCATTACCGAATTTGTGTGTTCTGTTTTTGTATGAGTTCTGTGAGTTATAAGTTGACCAGTCATTCACCCCAATCAGTGTCTAGTTAATTACAAATAATGAAATGAAAATCATTGAATCATGATAGGCACCAGGATATATTAAGGCAAATCGAAGACAGAAAAAAATTTATTCACTCAATTGGGAAAAATTTTATTTAATTTAAGAAGCTAGCTTCACACTTGTATGACACATGGAAAATATTCAAAAATCTGCCTCTCTTTAATATAAGATGAAAGCAATCATAGATCAATTGCAAGGCAAGATAATTTTCTTAGTGACTACTCTAACTTTTGTGCTTCAGAACACGTTTCAGAACAATATTTTGATTCTTTTCTTCGTTCTTCGTTTTTTCTTTTAGTCAAAAAATATTATAATTATATGAAAAATCCAAATGAATTGTTACCTTAAAAATGCAGAATGAAGAAACCTGTGTAAGTAGTTCTGAAAAATTTTGCTCTTCAAACAAACATAATTTTTTGTTCTTTTAATAAATTTTGTGAATTTAAGAAGACATTCATTTAGTTTTTGTTTCGCAAACACTCTTCACTAATTTATTATTGACATGAAAAGAAAATATTTTTTAAGTCTATCAGAAACTGATGTCTGACATAATTATATGTTGCTCATTTCTTGAGAATATTAGACATCTGCTTTGACTGGATTTTGTTGCTGATGATGTTGAGAAAAGTAACCGATCTTATTATCGATTGGAGCTTTTTCTCAAATAATTCTGTTGTAGGGTATGTTGGAAAACCATACCAGGAAGAACTTTTTGTTCATTGATTTTTTAACGTTTTTGCTTCGAGAATTCCGGTTAAACATTTGAGGAACTTCGTCAAAACTTCCAATTAAAATTGACTGAGAACCTGCTGACCAAATTGTTGAGCATCTTGTCATAGACCCCAACTGGAAAATTTTAATAAAAAATTTCCTTCTTTTTGAAATAATAGTTTATCACAGAGAGATCGTTGAAGCATACGTACTGTAAACATTTATCGGATCTTTTTTGCATTAAACCTTAAGTCAATAATCACATGAAATTTTACTCATATCTAACTAACTTTTGTCAATTAAACAATTTTTTTGACATACAAACCAGTCAGCACGCATTTTTTTGCTTACAACCCTTCAATATGTCAATAATTGCTCTCAAATTTTGTAGCAATTTTATTAGCTTGTGGTCTTTTTTCGCTTCACCGATTTTTCGTCTGACTCTTTGACTTTTTGTTATCAAAAATGGAAAAAAACAGGTAACTTTCGTAGAGCATTAAGTGTTCTTAGAACGAACCTTACTCCTAACCAGTCCCTATTAATGGGATTCATCAAATCTGTTTTCAGGAAACAATTTCATAGTGTGAAGAGTGGTTCCTAATAATGAACGTTTGACCCCCCAGTCACCTCCACTCAATCACCTACCCCCGTCCCAAGATTTACCCCACCCCAATCACGCCCCCTGTCCATCCTCTGCCAATTGGCGGTTTAGACCCCCCACCTCGTCCACATCTCTTAACCCTAACTCCTCCCCCACTCTTCTCACCACCCCCCCCCCCATTGCAAGCATCTCTGAGCCCCAGCTGGTTACTACCAAAGCCAAACGCTCGCCAGTTGTTTCAGAGTAATTCGCCTGACGCTAGTCTAATATGTTTATATCTGCGATGATGTGAACTGAGATTATCTATTTTGTTTTGATCTTCTTTGCTCTACTTTGTTTTTTAAGATCTCTGAAATGCGTGACTATTTTTTATCATAAATGTTTTGTCCCTCTCTATGTAACCTTTTAAAGTTTTAGCAATTTCATATTAGGTTTTTTTAAACTCCTCCGAAGAATGCTTGCTGTTAAAAAAATTGTAGTAATGAAGCTTGGCGACCAAATTAATTTGAGAAATTGGTTTTATCGCGAAAATTTTTGAAAACATTTTTTCAAAATATTTTCTTAATATTCACCATCAGCTCCAGTAAGCCTTTTCTGTATCTGTTGCTATCTCAACTACATCACATAAGCTTAATTTTCAGCTTGTTGGCAATCCGCAGATCATATTTTTTTACGTTTTGGGATTTCAATATTAGCCAGAAAGTCTAATCAAACTTTTTCACCAAGTTTTACAATTGGGATAACCAGTTTCCATCATATTTAAATTTGCTATATTTGCTTTTGTAAGCGGATAATGTTGTTTTTTCAATTAATCAATCAGCCTTTTTGGCTCTTGCTCGGTTGATTCTATTTTAATTGCTTACTTTTGATAAATCGAAGATAGATTTTAATAAAACCGCAGTTTAATTCGCGTTAGCGCCTTCTAATAAAAAAATTTATCGCTTAGGCTTTAAAGGGACAGGAGCTGAAAAATAGAGGAGCATTTATATTTTGACTAATAAAACCCGTTCCAGGCAGTATAACGTTGAACACTTGACACCCTCCATATGCGTTACTTTCGCTTTGGACATATCAACTTTCGGTCTTTGAATTCAATCTGGGTCCTACTTCAAAGTTGCAATTTAATCTTTCTTATGTTAGTTGAGTGGTCTGACGTATGAGAAAGAACAATTATCTCAGCGCATGCATGAGGCCAATCAGAAACTGAACGAGATCAGTGGCCTTCTGGATCTGTCCAAAGAGAACCAGACTCTAATGCGACTGGATCGGGATGCAATATCAGATGAGTTGTGCGATGTTCGCAATGCTCTTGAGACACAGATGAGGAAGAATGATCTTTTGAGGGAGAGTTTGGGACAAGATATTGCACAGATTAAAGGTACCCGGGATATACTATAGTTTTTAATTTGCTGCAATTTATAATTATCAGTTTTCCTCTTTATATTCATGCCTTGCATTATCAATAAAAATGAGACCAAGCAATTATCAAACGAAATTTTCGGGGGTTAAACTCTAAAAAAAACCCCCATTACCCCCCTAATTTTTTTTAATTGCTCTCAAACGAAGTTTGTAGCAATTATATTAGTCCTGTCGGTCTTTGTATGCGATTTTTCGCTTGACCGATTTTTCGTCTGACGCTTGTCCTCAAAAACGGGATAAACAGGTAGGTAGCGCCCAGCGGGCATTAAGTGCTCTTAGAGCCTTTCAGCTCTGTCTCAGCTCAAACTGTTTTGGAGAATTATACTTATACTAATGGTGTGAAGGGCGGTTCTTAGAGGTTGAAGGTACCCCCACTGTTGACCCCCCCCCCCTATTGAACCCCCCCCCCCCACCCCAGCGTCGCCCCCACCCAAGTGTTGCCCCCAATCAGCCCCCGTTGCACCCCCCCCCCCCCCCCCCTCCCGTGGCTAGCTACAGACGAAAACCGCTTGCTAAAAATGCAAATGTATACAATTTTGCAATTTTTTTTCAAGTTTTTTGAAAATTTTTGACATTTTTTGTTTTTTATCAGCCCTAGGTGTCAAGGAACCTCCTAAAGGGGTATGTTCGTTTTTAGTGGTAATGGAATGGTTTCAACATCTTAACATCACGAATTTTACCAATCTTTTGACAAAACGAGCAATTTTTTCAAATTTCTTGACATTTTTTTCCTTATTCAGGTCTTTCCAGACACAGGGGCCAGAAAACATCCTATGCAGTTTGGTAAAAAGGTCTGGACAGATTTTTAATGGTCACGGAATTGTTTTCCAACTTTTCAATGTCACAAATTTTAGCAATTTTTTGATAAAACTTGCTTTTTTTCAAGTTTTTTAAAAAAAATTTTTGTCGTTTTTTTTATTTTTGCAGCCTTAAGAGCCAAGGAACCTGCTCTAGGGTTTGAAAATAGGTTACTGAAAAATTTCCAGATTAAATGGAATGTCCTGCAAGATTTTAACATGACGATTTTTAGCATAATTTTGATATTTTTTGCCATTTTTTCCCAGTTTTTTAACATTTGTAATCATTATTCAGTTTTTTTGAACCTCAAGGGTCAAAAAAGCCTCCGATAGAGTTTGATAAAAAGTTACTGGAAAAAATTTGTTGGTCATGGTTGGTTAATTTTTAACTTTTTAATATCACAAGTTTTAGCAATTTTTTCTGTAACATTTGCAATTTTTTTAAAAGTTTTTTTGAAATTTTTTGTCAATATTTAGGTTTCTCTAATCTCAAGGGCCACAGAACTTCCTCTAGATTTTGATAATATGTTACTCCATAGCTTATAAATGTAATGGAATGTTGTTCAAGCTTTTAATATCACGAATTTAAGCAATTTTTTAAAAACGTTTGCAGTTTTTGCATGTTTTTGAATTTTTTCCGGCTGCTGCATAGTTTCTAGATCTAATGGGATTGTGATCAATTAATTTTATTACTCCGGTTTTAGTAATATTTGGATAAAATTTAAACTTTTCAAATCTTTGGAATTTTTTTCCAATCGTATGGATCTTTATGAGCCAGTGAATCTATTTCAGGCTTGAAACAGGGATACTGGATAAACTTTTGAGACAGTTAAATGGTTCTTAAGATATTAAGGTCTTGAATTTCAGCAAGATTTTGTTAAAATTTGCAGTTTTTCCAAATTTTTTCAATATTTTTCGTCCTTTTCTGAGTTTAACGACCATTACTGGCCAACAAAACTTTTCAAGTCTCGGAGATGGGTTACTTGGCAGAACTTTCGTGACAAAAAATGGTTTTGATTTTTGTTATTGCGAAGTTCATTTTTTTTTAATTTTGCCTTTTTCAATTAAAGGTTTGAAATTAGGAAGTGTCGAATCCAATCATTGAAGCTATTCCTGTCTCCTCTCTCTTTCGTTTAGGGTTCCTTTCCTTCTCTTTCTCGTTCACGTTTTATCTCTCTCTCTCTCTCTCTCTCTCTCTCTCTCTCTCTCTCTCTCTCTGTTTGTTGATTCCGCACTTCAGCTGCTGTTATATGGCGTAATGTCACCATCTCTGATCCTCATTATCAATGAGTTATAGTTGAAATGTTTTTATCATAAATGATCTAACAGGCACTTTTAGGTAACCATTGTTAATTGCTCTCAAAAGCAATTTGTAGCAAATATAATAATCCTGTTTGTCTTTTATACAATTTTTCGCTTGGCCGATTTTTCGTCTGACTCATTTGTCTTTCGTATTTAGAGACGGGATAAAGAGGTAGCGCCCTGAGGACACTAAACCGTGGCTAGCTGTTGACGAAGCCAACCGCTCGCCGGTCGTTTGAGAGCAATTTGCCCGACATTAGTCGGTTATGTTTATCGTTTTAGACCCCATTTACCCCCCTACTTTTACATCAGTTTAAGGGTAATGGGGGGTAATTTCGACACGGGTTTGTTCCCAGAGAAGAATTCACTTTAATGGATCTTAAATGATTTTAGGTCACGTGTTGACAATGATGAAATGCTGCCATTCTCACCCTGGACCCTGCTGTGGATCCCCATGTGGAAGTGGAGGCGGTAGCAACAGATGCAAAGGACACAAGTGCTCAACGGGACCAAAGTAAACTTACACTTATACAGATTACTTTTAGATACTTTCTTAAGGTTTTTTTTGATTATCAACTTTCCAGAATCGAGGACTTGTCTGAATAGGACATCGGACAAGGCATTAACAGAATTTGAGCGAAATGCTAAGATTTCTGCTCAAAGCTTTTTTTTCTTGAGAGCGGGAAAACATGAGAAATGGGCGGAAATATATAAAGGGTGAGCCGAATGAAAAGTGAAAAAATCTAGAACTCAGCTGAAAGAGCCCAATGGTAAAAGGTTCTGTTCAGATTCCTTGTGTTCTCTGGACCGATCGTGTGGAGTATATATGTGACGCATAGGAAAAAACAGCAGAATGAATAGAAAATTAACGAAGGAAATGAGTGTTAAGGGGGGGGGGGCTTGGAAATGAGCATGATGCGCGGGAACAATATTTTCAAAGCTCAGTAGGATTTTGTGGGATGTGTGTTCAAAACTCTGACAGAAGAACTGATTTAAGTGGAATTCCAATTTCTTGCGTACAATCTTAGTCACACTTGTCCGGAAAAGTCTTATCAGAGACCTGATCTTACAATTGCAAATTGTTTTAATCACACAAGGAAGCAAATTTATCTAAAGGATTTCTCTATTATTCACTCAATCAAATTTCGTTTAAAATAGGCACTCTCTGTTGAGATTTTTTTGGCTAGTCAATTGAATACAATTGTCGAAAAGGCTCCCCAGCTTGCCATTTTAATTTGTTATTTTCTTTGTATTTCTTTGTATTATCGAAATCTAACATAGAAATGATTTGTTAAATTGTAAATTGTTAATTGCCATCAAGTGAAGTTTGCTGACTTTTTGTCTGATGTTTTTTTTTTTTCGTTTGGCCTTTCGTCCTTGAAAATGGGACAAACAATATGATGCTTCTGTGCATAAAACAAAGATTGTCGACAAAATCTTCAAATAAGAGGAGCGGGAGGCACTGAATAGTGGGCGAATAGTTTAGATCTGAATGCAATTGAAAATTTATGGGCAATTGTGAAGCAAGAATTGCAAAAACTGCGAGAAATTTATGAAAAATTGGAAGAAAAATGGTCAAAACCTTGACTCAGACGTCCTTATTTATTTGTCTGAAAACTTCATAAACTGTCTAGTACGTTATTAGAGAACTGATTTGAACTCAAAATGTATTATTTGAAGTTTGTGCAGCTTTTTTTTTAGAAATTTTCTTGGTGTACGTAGCTTTTTTGGTACTAGTGTAGTAGTGATTTGTGAGCAACCTCTGATCAGTTCTCTCAAAATAGTGCTTCTGATCAAGGCATCCGATGTAAAATGGACCTAGGATCCCACCTTCTGCACCAAAATGATATCTGATCAGATTACCATAGACGCAAGTGACATCTGATGAGATGCTACATGACCGAGCATCCAAGACCATCCCGAGACCATACTTGGCATGAGACCACCCAAAACAGTAATGACCTCTGTTTGGATCCTCCAAGAGCTTTGTGACATCTGATCAGATCATACTAGACAAAAGTAACTTTTGCCAGATTAAACATGAACAAAGTGACACATCTCTGATCATAGCATTCATTATCAAATTAACCTCTGGTCTAACCATCCAAGATCGAACTGAACTGCGTAAGACCATCAGAATTCAAGATGACCTCTCTAAGGGCGGTCCTTTATAAAAGGGCGGTCTTGATCTCCGGTCAGACTCTCGGGGGACATGTCTGCCACTACCATTTTCGTGCTACTTGACTGCGTAACTTAGATTATAGAATCTCATCAAAATGTACTCCAAATGCATTTAATCAAAATTGTGTTTTTGGCATGAGACATCGTATAACTATAAATCGGATTTCGGGTTCTATTTTCTTCGGCAAAAAGTTCCAAATTTAGAAGTTGAGAAAAGTCTTGAAACGTTAGGATTTTTTAGCAAATTGAGTCAAGTAATGTGCAACATGGATGATCTAGTGGCCAAGCTGATACAGGAGAATGAAAATCAAGGATGCCTGCGAGCAGAACTGGAAAAGACTTCTCAGTGTGTTGACGTTAGGAGTTTTAAGATCTCGTGTTGAAAAAGTGTTCACTAATTTAATCAAACAACTATTCAAAATCTTGATTTTACAGCATGATAACAATCATAGGCACTCTAGGAGTGTAAATCTTTATTGCTCAACAGTTGAATTTTTGGTATCCCATCTTTAGATTTTATGAACAAAGGTTCAGGGTAAATCAGCATAAAAATTATACGTCTATCACCAAGTCTCAAGCTAAAACAACTTTATCACGAACAATTTCAGTTTGAAACCAACATAAGAAAGCGGAAATCAATGACAGTGAAAGAGAAGTGTACGATTAGCATTAAAGAATTAAGTTTCATTGTTTGAAGAGTGACTGCTACAGCAGCATGTTCTGTTGAAACACTTTAGTTCAAAAATTTTGAAGACAAATTATTCCAAAAATTATTCGAAAAAGATACAAATTCTGATGTTTTAGGACTTGAAGCGTGAAATAATTCAAGAGAAACAGTTTTCAGCTGCCAAGTGTCAACAGATGACCACACTTAGCATGAAGATAGCGGTTAGTCCGCTTTTTATATCTGTTTGATTGTTATATTATCAAACTCGGAAACTAGCTTTCTCTATTACCACGATTCTCTATTTTTCTTGTCTAAATCTTTTTCTCGGTGCTAGCTAAACCGTACTAAAATTCCAAAAAAATTCAGAGATGGATATGCTCCCATGGTAAAATACACTAATTAACACACTAGCTGAAAGCCAACGGTGATGCCGCAAATCTTGCCAGAATCTTGCGATGTAAGATCGTCTCGAAATTACCTTGCATTTTAAGACATCAATTACTCGGGCATTCAATTGTTGAAAGATTCTTGTTCTTTGTTCAAATTATTCCATTACGTATCAAACAACTTTGAGGCGCTCACGAAAGCTCGCATTTGTCGCCGTTTTCGGAAATACATCTGAACAATTTGTTTACCAAACAGCAATGAAAGAGAGCCTAATTGGTAGATAATTGCTTAAAATTTCCTCGGATTACAATTGCTATTGATTGCTGAATACATATTAACTCCTTCCTGCTCATAGAAAAATACTAAATATCACATCTGAAGGTTTTTGAAAAAAGGTCATAACGACGAATAAATCGACATTTTGGGCTCATGTCAGTTCAAGTCATTAGTCAAGTCATTTGTTAATACATATACATGTCAGTATTAACAAGTCATTGGGCATTAATTTTTTTACATCTAGCACACACTTTATATTGATCTCGTAAAATTTTTCACGACATCTGCATATATTTTTTTTACAATTTTTATATATTTTTTCATACAAATTTTTGCAAAAAAAGGTCTTTATTTGCAAAGATTGCTCTAAAATTGCTCTAAGGTTTCTTTTATTGCTCTGGAAAAAAGTTTGATGCTTTTAATGTAAATCTTTGTGTCTTTTCTAAGCAAAATTTTTGTTTGACTGTTTTCTTTTATGACGATATATTGATTTGTCCCGTTTGAATCGCTTTTAAACGCTTGACTTCTCGATTTCTGTGAGCAATTTGAATAGCGCTCATTAAATAATTAGAACTGATGTTAGAATAAAACCAAACTTGAGCGAAATGCGGACTTGGCCCATGTAGCGTCGTAGTTAATGTCCCTCAATCTCATCCGCGAGTACGGGGTTTGGAACCCCCCGTTTTTAGAAGTTTTTGCACCATAGAAGTTTCTCCAGTTTTGCCAGTCGTTGGAGAGCAATTTGTCTGATGTTATTTTATTAAGGTTTTGGAATTCAGATCTGGACTATTGCAGAATTCAGTCGAGAAATTAGGTCTAAAAATTGCATTTTTTCCTCTTAGTTTTGAAAATGTCCAGATATTCTAATTAATTTAGTTTTTTCTTTGGATATCTACTAAGCAAGTGTCATCCATATGATTGTACACCAAAACACGTGGTCAATGTCGGAATTCAGTTTTATCTGGTTTTCGGCAACGTTTTTACGCACGCTTTTCACTTGAAATTGATTTTAAGCTGAGTTGTTCATCAAATTGAATTTTTTGAATTGAATAAAGCGTGGCAGACAGTAGTAGAACAAAGCAGCCTAACCATTTCTTATTTGTAATTGGATAAAACGAGAATGAAATCGAAAAGTACAAATTTTCCCGCATTGTGCTGTAAGTAACACAAAGCACAAATTGTGCTGTAAGTAACTTTTTAATACTATAGTGTATCGTTCATGAGGATTTTTGACATCTCAAATATATCTTAATTATTTTGAGCAAATTTTTAAATGCACTTGCTGTGACAAATTATTGGTTCTTATTTTAATCCAAATAGCTTTTTCATACATCATAAGGACCCTATACAAGCTCCACTGCATCAAACTGGTTTACCTCTCTTAGTACTAAAAACTTTAATATTTGCTTGAGTTGAGCAGATATCGCTCAAATTGGGCAACCTGTAATCATCAAAAAAATATATAAGTTGTTGTTTGATGAGTTTTTATGATATTCAATTAAGTCATTCAGCCATCCAGAATATGTAATAAGTTCCAACTATCAAGATAATCATGTAAATTATGAAGAAAATTCTGTTCACAACCAAAGCCGCAAAAGTCCAGTCATCATTTTTTCGCTCGAATTCATCCTTCCGTTTCATATAGTTCGCCACGTACTCAACCAGAGCAAATGCTTCCAATTCCTCAGAATATTCTAGAAATTGGTCTTCCATTTGACGTCGGTTGTTATGAGTCATTGCGTTGTGCCATTCCGCCATAGGGGGAGGGGTCAAACTTGTCTCGGTAATTGACCCGATGAAACTGGTTTCTAGAATTGGGGCGAATCCGACGTGAGGGGATTCGTGCGCTGAGGAGACAAGGCCACTGTCCGATTCGTAATCTGGCCGAAAGAATCCAGGGAAGCCCGGAGGAGACGAGAAAAGTGGACTGAAGTTTATGGGCTCTGAAATATTAATTCGATTATAAAGCAAAAGCTGCGGTGGGCTGTGATCAAAAACATTTTTAATTGCTCTCAAACGAAGTTTGTAGCAATTATATCAGTTTTTTTTATCGGTATTTTTTATGCGATTTTTCGCTTGACCGATTTTTCGTCTGACGCTTTTTGACTTTTCGTACTCAAAAACGGGATTAACAGGTAGCGCCCAGCGGGCATAAAGTGCTCTTAGAGCCTTCCAGCTCTGTTTCAGCTCAAACTGTTTTGGAGACTTATACTTATACTTATGGTGTGAGGGGCGGTTCTTAGAGGTTGAAAGCACCCCCACTGTTGACCCCCCTCCTTTTGCCCCACCCACCCCACCCTCACCGCGCTAATGCCCCCCACCCCAGTGATGCCCCGAATCAACCCCCAGTGACCCCCCCCCCCCTCCCGTGGCTAGCTACTGACGAACAACCGCTTGCTAAAAACGCAAAATTTTGCAATTTTTTTCAAGCTCTTTTTTCGATTTTTATCAGCCCTAGTTGTCAAAGAAACTCCTTTAGGGTTCGATAATAGGTTACTGCATTGTTTCTAGTTGTAATGGAATGGTTTCAACATTTTAATATCACGAATTTTAGCAATTTTTTGACAAAACGTGCAATTTTTTCAAATTTTTTGTATTTTTTTTCTTTATTCAGGTCTTTCCAGACCCAGTGGCCTGGAAACATCCTAAGGTGTTCGATAATAAATTACTGGCAATTTTTTAATGGCAATGGAATAGTTTTTCAACTTTTTACTATTACAATTTTTAGCAATTTTTTTTTAGCTTTTTTCAATCTTTTTTAAAATTTTTTGTAGGTTTTTAGAATTTATCAGCCTCAAGAGCCAAGGAACCTCCTCTAGGGTTTGAAAATAGTTTACTAAATAATTTCTAGATTAAATGGAATGTCTTGTAAGATTTTAACGTCACAAATTTTGGCTAATTTTCGATTTTTTTTTTCATTTTTTTTCAATTTTTTGACATTTATAGTCATTATTCAGATTTTTTGGGCCTCAATGTCAGAAAACCTGCCTTATGGTTTGATAATAAGTTACTCAAACATTTTTGTTGGCCATGGAATAATTTTCCGCTTTTTAATATCACAAGTTTTGGCAATTTTTTTAAACAAAGCTTGCCATTTTTTGTCTTTTTTTAGGTTTCTCTGGCCTCAAGAGACACGGATTTTCCTCTAGGATTTGATAATATTTTATTGCATAGTTATTAGATGTAATGGAATGTTCTTCAAGATTTTAATATCAGTAATTTATAATTTGATTTTTATTTTAAAATATTAATCCGGTGTGTGTTTTATGCAATTTTTTGCTTGGCCAATTTTTTGTCTGACCCATTTGACTTTCGTCTGCGGAAACGGGATAAAGAGGTAGTGCACTGATGTCCCTAAACCGTGGCTAGCTGTTGACGAAGCCAACCACTCGCCGGTCATTTGAGAGCAATCCGCCCGACGCTAGTCGGTTATGTTTTATAGCTGCGAAACTGCTGTAAGCTGAGCGGAGCTATATTGCGGTGCTCTTGGTTTTTTCCCCGCAATTCCAGCAATCTGCCGGCTGTGTTTTTGTCATTGCTATATAGCAATTGCTTTGAATTTGGAACTATTGGGTTTTGGGAAATATATTTTTTTCAAACATGTAAATTAATAATATAACCGACGAAAGGTTAGGGTTTACATGCCTTCAGAATAATCAGAAAAATTTATTGAAAAAATAAAAACTATACATTAATCTTCTGGTTATTAATTGATGTTACCCATTAAGCTGTTCGTTCTACTATATATAAAAACAAGACAAGAATGATCCTAACTGTCTATCTATTGGAAATATTTCATGCTGACGTTGCGTTTTTGTATGCTCCTCAAATCAAAGACCTTTTTTTCTGCTCATACTTTTACGTTCTTGTTATCAGCTGTTTTGTCCGTTTTGTTCTGTTTTATTTGTAGGCGGTTTGCACATTTTTTATGTCTAATTCAAGTCTGTGTGGAGTTTCAATATACTAAACTTTGAAACAATTAATTCAGCTGGTAGGACATGCGATTTGAGAAGGATATCACGACAATGATCGAATTTACAACACATATAGCACATATGCCCCAATTAATCTGTCGATTTGTACGCTGTATGTTTTTTGCTGACAATGTTTTTAAATAAACTCCACTGAATGACAAGTGAGACAGGACTTAAAATTTGAAAACTTGCAACTTTACTTCCAAGGGCATATGGTTTTTTATCATGTATAGTGAGCGAATGGCGACCTCAATAACTACATTTAGACTTGCACCAAAAGTCAATTTTGAGTCAAGGTGTGTTCCTAGATAACGACAACCCTCAGCAGAATTTTTAAAATTCCCGTTAAAAGTAATTTTTGGTTCTAATTCGTCCCTGGTAGAAAAATAAAGTAGTTCTGTTTTATCAGCCTTCAAAGTGCGTTGATTTTCCTTCGAGTAGTTGTCCGTCTTCAATAAAATAATTCCATTTTCATGATTTTCTATTACTGCCTCAGTGAAAAACAATACTGCAACTGTTGAAGATTTTTTGTTTTGGAATCCAAATTGCTCTTTATTCAACAAATTGTTTTTATCAATGTGATCCATATATTTGGAAAAGGAGAAGCTTCTCAAAAAGCTTAGCAAAAGTTGTTGTGACCGAAATTGGTGGACAGTTGCACATTTGTGTTGTTGTTCCTTTTTTGTGGATTGGTGTGACATATACATGTTTTAGAACAGTTGGAAATACACTGTTTTGTATACATTCATTAAAAAAAAATTGCAGATGAGCAGCAATTGCGTATGTTACCGCCTTTAAAGCCCACGCATGGACAAAACCTAGATCCGGTGATTTACTGTTTTCTAAACTGTCAATGGTTTTGTAGACCTCTTTCAAAGTCACTACTCTAAAATTGAATTTTTCAGAACAGTGATCCAACATATGGATATTGAGAGAAACCAAATCACCAGAATATTTGCCCATATCCTGAAATATTTATTAATTTCATTGCAAGTTGCTTTTTTGTCAACGGTCTTGGCTCTGTCTGTTTCAATTTCAGACACACTAATACCTTGTTTGTGATTTCCTAATTTTTTATTGATGAAACTCCATTTCTGCTTCGATGTTTCACATTGCTTTCTAAAATTAACAGAATATTTGTGATGTGCGTCTCTTAGGTTTCAGTTCACTAGGTTACGGCATTTTTGAACTTGCCGAAAACATCGTAGTTTTGAGAAAATTTGTTTTGATTGTACAAATAATGTTCCTCTGCTACTATTTTTGAGCTCCTTGGTAATGGAGATCCATGCTTTATCACTTTTTTGTTTTGTTTTATTGAAGAATCACAGATCTGTGTAGGTGCATGTTGATCAAGCACACTTTAAAATTATTCGTAAACGTTTGAATAATTTTTGTACTTTGAATAAATTTTGTACTTCGAATAAATTTTGTAAACATTTCGTCACAATTTTCCTGTTGATACATAGGTCGCCAGTCAGCAAAAGCCAAAACCCTGTTGAATTTCTCCCCCGAGATAAATTTCATATTTCATGTAAAAAAAATGTTTATCTTTGTTCCTCCCTATCAATTCTAAATTACTCTGATAAAATATGATGTAGTGATCATCGTCAGTGGGCGGCAAACAAACTTTCCATTCTACAATTTGGTTTTTTGTCATGAAGCAGTGATCGATAAGCGATTGATTAGTTTTGTTGATGCGAGTAGAAGTGTCCACAATTGTTGGGTTAAGTGCCAGACCAGTTGTAAAGTTATCAAGTAATTCTTTCTCTTTTTTATTGAATTGGTCAGTCTTGTAGTCACCAAATAGAAGAAGATTGTCACCAAATAGAAGAAGATTGTTAAGGAATATGCATTAGATACGTCAGCACTCAACTCGTTCAAGAAAAAATCGGAAAGATTTTTACTCCGATTGTACGAAATATGCACTAAACATTTATTTTTCAGAGGTTCATTAATTTTGAGCCACATTGATTCAAAAATATTTGCAGTAGCTATCTCAAATGCATTTTTACGTTTAACATTGAAGCGTCTGGGGATCCAAACTCTAACACCCCCACCTTACTGGACTCCTGTTTGTTTTGATCGAGTTTTTTGTCAGAAAAGATGTTCATTACTAATATTGAAATTAGTGTCCTGCTGCTCGGAAACCAATGTTTCGTTTACTAAAGTATAGTTTGCGAATCCAGTTGTTGAAGCATATTCGAAAGGTCTTCATAATTATTTTGTATGCTACGCGCATTTATGAGAAAAAAATGCAAACACTTTTGGGATGGATCTAGTACTTCATCAAAAGTCGACAACTTCGACGTATTAAAGGGTCAGCGATTTTTTTCAACATCTCGACCGAGGAGTAATGTTTTTCTCAAAACCAAATTGCAAAGAAAACGAACAGTTTTGGAGCGCAAAATTTTTTCACTCCAGCTGACCATCAATATGTACACAATATTGTATAACGAATGTTTTGCTAGAGTTAAAATGCTCCTAATGGCTATGAAGTGATTTTTGTGTAAAGTTGTCAAAAAAAACTACAAATTCTCATATCTTGAAAAACACTATTAAAAAAGAAATTCTCATATCTTACATATATTTTAACTCAAGCAATATTGCGATAATTTGGAATTTGTTGAGGTTGGATCACATTCTGTGCTGCATGTAGGTTGTTCAAGACTTTATAGTGCCGAACTTTATTCACAAGGTTTTTGATTCCATTTATGTTTGGGTGAAACCGTCATAAGAAATATTATTAACTGTAAGACTATTATCAAGACATTCAACTTTTGACCACGGATAGAGACCATGCAGTTCCAGACATATAATTTCCAGTTGCTCAGTAATCTTTGTAATTGTTACTAATTATTACTATTTCGACCATAACAACCGTAATGGACAGGTGAAATTTTCCAAGCAGCTACACGGTATGGTTTCATTTTTTTTTCAATTATCAACTATACCTTTCATTTGCATTGCAGCATCTTGCCCAGATAAACCTTTATCATTTGAATTATGTCCAGCGTGTAGTACTAAACTGTCCGTCATAGCCCCAGGATAATATGTTTCAATAACATTTCCAATATATTTAAGTGTTGCCGAAGAATATGAAAGTATTGCCGTTTGCTGCAAGATGTCTTGTTGATTGATTTTGCGGTGTGTGCTATCTGATATTAAAAGTTGCTTTGCAAAGCGCGGTATCACTCTCGGATAATTTTTTTATCTGGCGTTTCCATATTTTTAATAAGCGAGGTAAAATAATCGGGAACAATTGCTGTTTGATACTTAAATCAGCTATAGTAGAGGTGCTACAAGCATTAACGTTCTCATTATTTCACCTTAAAAATATCCTAGCATAATTGTTAAGGTTGATTCCACCTTTATTTTTAATTTAACCTAACCATTAATTTTTAATTTAAGGTACTTTTAAGATTTAGGTTAAGGTCTTTTAATGCAAAATTTAAGTTACTGTAACCTTTACTGTTAAGGTAATTTTTGGTTAAATTTCAGATAATTTAAGGTGAGGCAAAATTGCGTTAACGTTTCAGGTAAACTAAGATGACTTTTCAGGCAAATTTACTCTAACTTAATTTAGTGTACTGAGGTGATAAAGTTGTCATCACTCGTGCATCACTGATGCAACGTCTTCCAAGAGTTTCTTGCAGGCTCTTGCAAGATAACCATTTGTTTTGTAAGAGTCTTGCAAGTTAACTATAAGTCTTGGAAAATGTTTCAAGACTTTTGCTGTTGAATAGTTTTTATGTCTTTCAGTAGATCAATGGATTCTTTCAGGGTTAACAGAAAAATCATTTGTTGAAATTTTGAACTAATTTCAAAAATTAAAAGCTATATTTTACCGCAGATATGGTTGTGTTCCATTTCAGTCAAAACATTTGCATTTATTGAGGCATTTATTGAGACACGATCAACTTCAGCAGATGAAAATACACTTTCCTTAGTTTTTTTTGCTCTGAGCAAGGTATTTCCGGCTTCTAGGAGCTTTGAGAAGAATCTTGCAAGATACTCATTTGTTTGGCAAGATCTCGTAAGATAACCACTCGTCTTGGAAAATCTTTCAAGATCGCCATTTTTGACAACATTTTTGCAAGACAACCATTTTATAAAGAAATCTTGCGAAATAACTGTTTTTGACGCAAAAAATCTTACAATCTATATTTCTAATTTTTCAGCAAAAAAAGTCCTATAAACATAATCTTGTATAAAAAAATTTGTACGGTTTCAACTTGAATGTACAAATTTTTTATGCATCGACAAAAAAAGCTCATGATGAAATCAAATCAGCAAAAAGTGAAGTAAGTTGTCAGAAAACCGTCCTAATCATTTTCATGTTTCAAAATTTTTATTGATTATTTCATTTCTTGATTTTTTTTGTGTTTTCTTATTTTTGTGTTTTCTTCATTCTGTTTTCTTAATTTTTTAGTGTTTCTTTTTGGTGACAACTGAGCATTCAAGTTTAATTAAGCGATGTAATATAGTCCGAAGTTATATAAACTAACGCTTTTGGGTGTTTTGTTTTGCTCTCAGTTTTAGCAACCGCAAGTAACAGTGAAGGGCATTTCAGATTGCGTCTCTCGAAGAAAATTTGTTTAGATTGGTTTTTGAGTTATTGTAGAAAAGTATTACGATCTGCCGAATGGTAAAACAACACAAAAGGAGCTGCCAGAGGTTGGTTAGTCTTGATAACACATAAAAATGAGAAATGGGTTTCGTTATATAATTTTGGGGAAGTCTAGTTTTCAACAGAACAAGCAAATGCTGAGCAAAAAGTTTGTTCTGTCCTTAGAATTCATGCATCACACATGTTACACTGTGATTGAAGAAATTTTTCGAGAAAAATAGACATTTACAGCCGGGAGGGAAATGTTAGACGTGGAAGCACATAGCAATGATCTATCTTTTTGTCGACTGATTTCGAAATGTGTTGTCCATGAAACCCAGCCGGATTGACTTCAGTATGTGGACTTTTTCTGTTTGAATATTTGGATGTCTTTCAGTCGACCAATGAAAACTTTGAACAAGTATTTATTCTGACTCACATACTCACATAATCCAAAATTACTCACGTTTAAATATCATTTTGCTGGAATGATCCAAATTACACCAAAGTATGCTTCTGCTCCGAAAGTTTGTTTTTGAGAACCGAGCACTCCAGATCAATTTCGCGATGTAAAACGGTTCAATTTTAGTTTAATTAACACAACTGGATGTTATGTTTTGCTCTCAGGGTTACCATCCGCAGGTAATGGTGAAGTAAAATTCAGATTGCATGGAAACAATCTCCCGAATTAAAATTATTTGGATTGCTATTTGATTCATTGTAGAAATTAATTACGATCCGTCACAAAATCAAACAACATATAAAAGAGCTGCTAGAGGTTGGTTAGTCTCAACAATATATAAAATTGAGAAGTGGGCTACAGGATGAGATTTTAAGGAAGTCAAGTATTCAACAGAAAAAGCAAATGCTGAGCAAAATGTTTGTCATTCCCTTAGAATTCATACATCACATCATTACCAGTGACACAGTGATTGAAACAAATTTACCCGAGAAGTGAACAATTATAGCCGGGAGAGAAACTTTAGAGTCAAAATCACTTGTTTTTGTTAACTAATTCCAAATAAATTTGTCCAGGAAATTTAGTTTCAGTGTTGTTGATGTCTTTCAGTCGGTCAATGAGAAATTTCAGGGTTATCAGAAGAATCATTGATAGAAGTATTGAAGTGATTTCAAAAGTTTCAGCTATATATTTTTTTTACCGCAGATATGGTTGTATTCCAATTCAGCCAAAAAACTTGCATATATTAAGAAACAATGAAATTCAACCATTGAAAATGCATTTTCTTTTTATCTTTTTTGCTATGAGCAACGCATTTCCGGTTTCTTGAGAAGAATCTTGCAAGATACACATTCGTTTTACAAGATCTTGCAAGATAACTATTTTGGCAAGAATCATGCAAGTTCTTGCAAGATAACCATCTGGCGGGGAGTACTCTGAAATATGTTTAAAATCGTTTTTCATCGGGTAATGCGTTGCCGGACAAAAGTCTTGCACAATTTTCTCAAAAAAATTGATAGAAAAAGTATTTTTAATAGCAAATTGAGTGATCAGGACAGGTACAACTTCTCATATCATTATTTAAGCATCCAATAAGTTATTTAGGACCGAATCTATATATATATATATATATATATATATATATATATATATATATATATATATATATATATATATATATATATATGTGTGTGTGTGTGTGTGTGTTAAAAGATCTCATGAAAAAACGTAACTTTCCGAACGGAACTATTAGCCTAAGAGATCAACAACACGGATCTTTTCACGTCTTGCCCGTGAAAAGGTTTCAAAAGGCGCAGTTTTTACTGATGATATCTAACATGTTATAATTTTCGAATGAAAAACCTTATAAAAATTTGCATGAAAAAAATTCGGAAAAAAGTAAAGTTGATTAACTTGAAATGCGCAAACGCTAATTGCCAAGTGGTATCAGCAAACACTCTGGCCATACGTGTTACTTTTGACCATAAGTCATATATGCTTTTACATCATTTTTCTCAAGAGTTTTTTCATTGCTGTGGATGTCTTGAGTTGAAAAATTATGTCCGTTTTTACGGAACATGTGAATAATTGTCCCGCCGAATAAGTTTTAAGCAAAACAATAAACACTTTTGCGCACAAAATTGTCTTAAAATGTTTTATGATATGAAAAACTTCGAGAAAGGTATTTTGTGTGTTTTTGATGAGCTTATTCACATATAATTCGGAAGGTCTGAACTGTTTTATAATGAAAATAGCTAAGAGTCCAAAGAGCTCTTAGAAATTGAAAATAAACGCAAAGCAGAGTGTTTACCTTTAACATAAACCATAGAGTGGCTAACACATTTTAAAATTAGTTATTTTAAAACCTGCAAATTTTATTAAAATAGGCCAAATTCTGAAAAAGAAAACAGTTTTTTGGAAACTGAATTCGCAAAATTCAATTTTAATGTGACTTGATTTTAACGTAACGATAAACTTGCCAATAGAACATGCAAGGATTTCTCTATGCATTTGGCGGTTTGTGGGTTCAAAGAATGCGAAATCCGCTCACAATTATTTGCCCCAAACTGTCCTCAAAAATTGGGGAATAAAATCCGCAGTATGAGTTTTTCCCATATACTGAGACCACGTGTTACTTTTGACCATAAGTCATATATGCTTTTACATCATTTTTCTCAAGAGTTTGTTCATTGCTGTGGATGTCTTGAGTTGAAAAATTATGTCCGTTTTTACGGAACATGTGAATAATTGTCCCGCCGAATAAGTTTTAAGCAGAACAATAAACACTTTTGCGCACAAAATTGTCTTAAAATGTTTTATGATATGAAAAACTTCGAGAAAGGTATTTTGTGTGTTTTTGATGAGCTTATTCACATATAATTCGGAAGGTCTGAACTGTTTTATAATGAAAATAGCTAAGAGTCCAATGAGCTCTTAGAAATTGAAAATAAACGCAAAGCAGAATGTTTACCTTTAACATATCACCATAGAGTGGCTAACACATTTTAAAATTAGTTATTTTAAAACCTGCAGATTTTATTAAAATAGGCCAAATTCTGAAAAAGAAAACAGTATTTTGGAAACTGAATTCGCAAAATTCAATTTTAATGTGACTCGATTTTAACGTAACGATAAACTTGCCAATAGAACTTGCAAGGATTTCTCTATGCATTTGGCGATTTGTGGGTTCATAGAATGCGAAATCCGCTCACAATTATTTGCCCCAAACATTCCTCACAAATTGGGGAATAAAATCTTCCCATATAAAGTTTTTCCCATATATTGAGATAGGGTGTAAACAGTATGTACAATTGAGTAAAATTTCTTGTTTTGCAATTTGGTACCGGCTCTGCGAAAATATAACAACTGATAACAACTTAGCTCGATAAAATTCGCATAAACCGTCTTATTAGATGTTACACGCTAAAAAATCTGGAATCACTGATCCTTCCCATTCCAATTTTTTTGTTTGGTGTTATCATTGACGAAAACATTTTGCCATTGTTTAGATGGGCTCATGGAAAAATTGGTTAGTTCTGTGCAATAACCCAACTTGTGGTTAACAAGGTTTCTACTTCAGCGTAGTTTTAGTACTGATGCTACTGCAGTGATAGCACGCCTGGTTGGGCGCGACTCTCTAAATAATAAGTTCAAGTTCTCTAGCAGTAAATATGGAGCTAATAGCATAAATGGTTTGCTATAATAGTTTTATCCTTGTAATTGGAAACAAAATCTCTGCACAAATTTACAAGCGCATTCTTTTGCAATTAACACGAACCTCCAATCTGTAGCAGTGGCTGACCATTATGTACCATGCCGGGTATCATTGGGGGGTCATCGTCCAGGGGGGAGCCGGGTATGATTGAGGCACGGGTGAAGTCGTTCTTGATTGAGAGTGCCAGAGGCTGTAGGGTAGGGGGCAGGGTTCCCAGTGATGAGGAGGCAACGGGGGGACTGTTGCAATACATCAGATGGAATTGTTCCAGGTCTTCGTGTTGTTGTCTGCGCTCTACAATATGAAATGGATGCCTTGAATGAGATTATGAGAAAAATAACTGCTTCAAAGACATCCAAAAAGATTGAAAAGATGCCCATCTAAAAAGTTGTAGATTGAAGCCTGTTATGCATGAAAGACTGTTCTTAGATTGTTACTGAGGTTGAGGAGCAAGGCCTAGGCAACCTCTGATTGGCCAATTAGGGTCAAACTCTTGAGGTATAGTGTGACCCAAATTACAGGGTATAAAAAGAGTTATGGTCGAATGATATAGCCTGGACCATAGTCACTCAGAGGGCTGAACAGAGGCCGCTTGGGTTCGCGAGTTTCGATCAGAGGGCAAGGTCAGGAAATTGTCCAATCAGACATCGCTTGGGTCTGGAACCTCAACCTGGCTATTGATAACTAAACTTATATATGATCGTCATTTTTACAGTTCAGTCGATATGTGGTCCAATTTTAGCCCTAAACTGTATTGAAAGCTGTAGATAATACGAGTATACATACCATCTAGTTTTGCCCTTCGCATGAATATGAATTTGGGGACAGTCTCTAGGATGAGGAATCGGAACCACTTTGACATGACACAGGTGTGGGGAGACCTCCAGTGCAGGTTCACCACAATCACGCAGAAGAGACTATTGATTATCGCCATCAATAGGCTGTAAACAGAAAGAGATATTTGGCAAACATATTTTTTAAGAATGCTCGAACCAGCATTTTCAACTTTCAAGACTGGTGCACGTTTGATATTTGCATCCTATCTTCAGACAATTCAAAAATATATTGATCAACTAAAAAAAAAGAAACAAATCAAACAAAAGCTGCGCAATCTTTTTCACAAAATAATGATGCGGAAATCTTTTTCTTTTCATTTAATTTACTGACCTGAAGAAGCAGTACTCAATCAGCAACGGGATACTATGAGCAGTCGACGGAATCAACCTCACAATGATCAACCATGGCATAATAAAAGCCAAGAAGATATTAGCTGTGATGTTCAATTTTGTGCCTCCATAACTGGGTAGCAGAAAGGTCAGTACACCGACAATGTTCAACATGTGCATGGGCGTTAACAGAGTTGCTTCGTAGAAGAGAGGCTTTCGTCTCAAATGGAAGGTGACAATGGCTTGAGAGTGGTTGTACCCCCCTGGGAATTCGATTATGTCAGCCACACTTGTCACATCCTGAAAACATTTCATAAATCACTCGTTTCGGCCATCATGAAACATATTCTTCTTTGTCTTCTGGAAAAAGGGGCTATCATTCGAGCTTTTTTTAAAACCGAACCGACAAGATTTTCTAAAAGTGGACCGCATCTTCTTCCGGCCGAACTAATCGGGGGATCCTACCCAGTTGAGGTGCCAGATGGGAACCAGTATATCCAAGCCGTCCCAGACGGAAAGATCTTATTTCCAGACTTTCGTGTGTTCACAAGATTTTTGTGCATTCATGTCCAGACTTTCGGGTGTTTTTTGATGTCAATTTGAACGCACGACGCCCACTTCGTGCGTTCGTCTTCGGTCTAGACATTCTTGCCTCAAACCTTCTAGAACTCAACCTGGGTATTTTTTGTTATTTGACCACGATACTCAACAGCCGTTTAAATGGCATTGCATACTTGAGATTTGGAATTCAAATGTTTCGTTAGCAAACTATTTGCAACCGATTTGATCACCATTGGATGTCATCCAAGCAGTAGGTATGGTAGTTGATTAATCATTTTCCCTGAAAGCATCAGCATAGTGATCTACTCAAATCCTACTTCGCCACTTCTAATTGTTTGGCTGAGACAAGATTAATTATTCAATTTTTGGCGACCAAAAGATAAAGATATCATAATGTCTCGCACCTGTAGCTCCCACTCCGTGCTTTCGTAGCTGGAGTCGGGTAGATTGAAGAGAGGTTTTAGGGCAGTCATGTTGAGCTGTGTGGAGTCATAGTTCATGGACACAAAGTGGAGTGGACAGTGTTGAGTGTCGTATGGGAATAGATTCATGTCCATCTCACA
Source organism: Convolutriloba macropyga (assembly GCF_964194025.1). Lineage (NCBI taxonomy): Eukaryota > Metazoa > Xenacoelomorpha > Acoela > Convolutidae > Convolutriloba > Convolutriloba macropyga. The sequence goes on along the minus strand of NC_134474.1, from coordinate 30,448,070 downwards.
CGTGGCCACATAGATACTTGGAGGTAGCCACGATATTTTGCCTGAAAAACACAAACGTGTCAACATTAACCCCATATTTGCGTTATTTAGTTTACTCTATATAGTATAGTTTCCATAATCTTTAAATGATTAATAAATTTAATGCCAGTATGTCAGAAATGTATTTTTGACTTCTATCATTGCTTTTCTATTTCGTTTAGACGATCGCTCGCGTTATTTTTTGTCGCAAATGAACACGTTAAATCAATGCTGCCGTGATTTTTTTAAGTGTCTGATTTTTTTATCTATTCTGTTTCGGCCCCCGAGCTTAGTATGGGCTTATATTTTTTACGCCCCAGGCGCACGTGCTATTTTTTACATAGTAACATGCTATATAACAACATATAATTTGTAACTGGGGGACGTAAAAAAACTGGGGGCGGGGGGGGGGGGGGGCAAAACATCTCCTCTCACCGTCTGGAGTGATGAGGACATTAGCAGGGAATGTGGGGTTGTATGCCCCATCTACATTGTTGAGTAGCATGACGTCAGGGAGCCAGACTGTGTCGGAGGGCACTCGGAAGCTTACTTGACCCTCGTACATTTCGGGCGGAAAAGACATACGCTGGTCGTACCTTCACAATAAATAAACCTAAGTTGTTAGATCGAAACCAACCATAACGTCAGCTTTCAGGTCAATGAGATTCAACCTGAGTTCAACCCAAACGGGGAAAAAGTAGGAAAATATTGATATGTTTCCTATTCATTCTTTAGAGCAGAATTCATGTTTTGAGAAGAATTGAATATTTAACTGTCCCAATGAAACGAAACTTGATACAACTTGAAAAGACATGCATGACTTGACATCTGCTGCAAAACTTGAAACATCTTGCCAAGAACTTGAAACAGCAACATTTCAGGGTAAATCTTGATAAGATCTTGGTATGACCTTATCAAGATAAACCAAGAAAAATTCTTTACAGCTCTTAACAAAATCTTCACAACTCTTGATAACATTTATTATCCTTTCTGGTCGCTGCTCGTTGTATTTCGTCCCCAGAAAACAAATTCTAAAAGAAAAACAAATTGAGTGGCAGTATTTTACACAGGTTGAGGTCCCAGACCAAATTCGCTTCTCTTCAAACTGACTCGAGCTTACATCTGTTACTTCTGCTCTCAAAAATTCCCGCAGTATAGGCTGATAAGAGGCAAACTCGAGTACAGTTTAGTTTGATCAGAGACAATTTTGAGCGCAATTAATTCCGATCAGAACCAAAACAAATTTATTCAATGCAAAATTGATTGCCATTTATTTGATTAAGATTTGTTGGCTCAACCAGGAACCAAGAGCAAAAATTTTACTTATTGGTTCCTGGTTGAGCCAACAAATCTTAAATCTTTCCAAACTCAGTTGTAATGGCTCTAAGTGAAATCAATAGGTTCAGCAACTAAAATGAGCCACAATTCCTTCAAATAAGGAATGAACAGCAGTTGAGAAATAAATAATTCATGCAACTCTGTCCACTTTTAGTTATTTTGCAAGAACCATGTGCATAATATGGAAAAACAGAAACTTTTCAGGGCAAACTTTTTGTTAGCAGTTAACGTAAATGCGCTTCAAACGTAAATGCATTTGCTAAAAATCAATCTTTATGGAATGAATTAACTAATGACGCTGAAAGACTCACTATTGCTAGGAATGATTAGATGAGACTATTTGGAGCGTAAGAGCTGAAGAAAGATTAACCCAAAGGGTAAATGCTCTTATTAATGACCATTTAGGAAGCAGGAAAATCTGATTAGGGAACAATTTAGGGACAGGACACACAGATCAACGCCAATTTTGAGCGCAAGTGGGTCTGATTAGAAATTTTTGTGCGTCTTGAAAATGAAATCAAATGCGCTTTCAGAGAGCAAACTTTTGACTGATCAGAAGTGGATCCAAATTAACATCAATTGCATAAAAAAATGTCACCGCGGCTTTCTGATAAGAGGTAATTTCCTTCTGTGATGCTCTGATCTGAGATCTGGTCTTGGACCTCAGTCTGGGTAGTGCATGGACTTTTTAAAAATTTTCTTAGCATTGTCTTGTCTTTTTGTTCAGACCACCAATTACTAACCTAAGTTATCTTGAAAAATCTGGGAAGATCAATTGTTGTCTACTTTTATGAAGAATGGAAAATATGGAGCTGGAAATTATCCTATAAGATTTTTGCAATCGTTTTGCAGTCCAACTCTACTTCAGTTGTACCGCAATATGAATATTTTCGCAGTAGTTGCGAAATAATATCGAAGCTATTATTGATATCACGGTGGTTTGCTGCAATTCAGCGGATTTGATTTTAATTAGATCACGGTCTTCTTTTTCGTTCTCAAATCTTAATAAATTTCAATGATTTTCGAAGTCAAATTCGAGTGCTGATATTGCTCACGACGCAAAAGGAGGTAAACTCGAAAGGTGAACAATTCTGTTTCATGAACTTGTATCACTTAAAAACTTAATTATCGAGAAAACGGGAGAAAACATGCAATCGAATTTTATAAAGCAAGTTTTGTTTCAGTTGCTAAAATTTGTCTTCCGGTCTACCATTTTTTTCAAGTTTTTGGATCGTCTCGTTTATCATGAATAGTTTTCATGAATGTTTCTTAGTCACGTCTAAGTTTAGCTGTTTTTCAACTGTATGAAGATTATTTATCATTAGTTCAGTACTTGTCTCGTTTAATTTTAAGCCGTTAGATATTTTGTTGTGGTCATTTCGTCACTCGTTAAGAAGTCAGCGAGTGAATATTGATCTGAATCATTACCCTCTGCTGTTGTATTTGTGAGAATTACATCATTTGTCACTTTCTTTTTTTGAATTAATCGTTTAATTTATCTTACCTGACTCACATCAACCAAAAAATTGATTTCTGCGCTCATTTCTTAAAGTTACTCGAAATTTTTTTTTCTCATTTGAATTGAATAGAAGTTACGCAAGCTATTATTCTTACTCTTACAAAAAAATTTTTCTCTTTAAATTTTTCTTTGAAAATCGTTTTTAAATTGAATATTGAATTTGAGTTCTAATTTTTTGGGACAATTGAAAGTTAGTGACTAGCAATCGAGATTTCTACAAATGACTCAAGTCTTTAAAAATCAATAGGTTACCTTAAAAAAGGTCAATAAAAGCTATGGAAAGAAATTTGCTGCTTTTTAAAGCTAAAATGATTTTCCTGCAATCCAAATAAAATTACCACCTGCATATTTTTTATTAAAAACTTTATAGAGTTCGGCAAAAATTTTGAGAATGGTTTTTAAATTGTTTAAACTGCATCTATGCAAAATTCTGAAAGTTTGTTTTTGATTTTCTTGTCCTTTTTAGAAAGTTTTTAGACTTAAGTAAAGCTCAAATTGCTCTAAATCTAATGCAATCTGTTTCCTAAGTCTATAAGTCTGCAGGGTAAAAACTTTTCCTGAAAAAAAACTTTCCGAGTCCTAAGTGTATCAACTTTTTCATTGTTTCCATGATTTATTTTTTTGTCAAATTGAGGTTTATATTTCTCTATAATTTTATTAAAGTGCTCCATGATATAGGCAAGATATACCTTGATAAGTGTTTTCCTTCAACAAGACCTTAGCACTCCACTCCTGAATCAATGACGACCATTTCTTAACAATAGTGATTTATGTGTTTGATTCAGTTGAGGACTATTGTTTTTTAGATGTTTTCCACGAAGCAGTTCAATTAGACTAAGACTTCTTGTGTTCGGTTATTTACAAATGAGTGGGGACAGTAATTATCCTGAAAGCTGAATTGTGACTAAGAGCTAAGATAATGCCTGCCTTTTTCCTGTAATTAACGATACGGCAGTTTGTCGTGAAACTACACGCATTTTTAAATTTTTACTGCTTTTTGTTTGGCACCCGATTAAAATATTTTGTTGAAAATAAAATCAGTTTCAGGTAAAAGCAAGAGCTAAGAACTCTGCTGTTAAGAACGCGACGAGATTTTTTCGTCTCAGAAAATTTGCCTTACTTTATAGTAAACATTGAGACATCGCTGGTTTTCGATTAAAAATTCTCGATAAACAAGATTTCAAAAGTTTTCTATCATCGGACTTGAAAAAAGAGTTTATCAAAACCCAATTGACAAGGTTTTGGAGATCGTGATTTTTGCTTGCCTGTGTCGAAATATGAGCTCATATAGGAGAATCATTTTTGTAAGGAATGCCCTGAAAGTGAGGAACTTAAGTTTCCATTTGTCCTAAAAAGTGGAATATTTAGTTTTATGTACTGATAGTACTAGACAAAATTATTTTCAGCTTTTGTTAATACATTTCCCACAAAATGCGACAATTTTTTACTGCATTTTTTACATAAAGTCCTTATTTTGAGAAAAAATAAGTTCAAATTTAGCAGATTTTTTTCATAAACTCAGCACATCTCTGGCAAAAATTGGCTCAACAGAATTTTCATGCAAATTCCGCACTTTGAAATTCCAGTACATATTACTTCATTCAACATTTAAAAGTTACCAAAGCTTGTTGCTTGTTGCTTCTAAATAAGCATAATTTATATAAAACTAGAGTGCAATCTTTACATCAGTTCTAATTTTAAGAAAACAGCTTATTCGCTGTATATTAAAACTTTTGCTCAACTTTTGGAATTTTTCCAATTTTTCAACACAATCTTAATATAAATTTCATAAACGTCGAAACACTGCCAAAACTCAGTGGTTCTAGCATAAACTCACTGACGTAAACTACTATATAAAATAAAGTGTGGAAATTATGCAGGAAATCAGCTGAAAGTGTGTATGCTAGTCAACAAAAGTAAAAAAAAATGCAATAAATCCGCTGGAAGAAAATCAAAGTTATGTGAAACCTGCACTGAAGATTTTGCAATTTTGTATGCAAGGTGCTTAAAAATCATTACAAATAGTTATATCTGTTTTTTATTGCAAAAACAAATGAAATTGTGCTTAATACGTGGAAAAAGGCGAAATGGTTGGGGCGCTGAATGATTTGTTACAAGTGTGTTGAAAGCGCGGAGAAAACATGTACGAAATATGCGCTGACAGCCGCTCAAAATTATATATTTTTCCGATGATAAATCTTACATAATTATCCGCTGAATTGTTCTATATTTACGTAACAAATACTTTGAAAATTAAGCGCAGTAAGCGGATAATTATGAAAGGTCTATCCGTCATTTATTTTACTTAATTTGCATATTTTTAAATCAAAATCAGCACTACGTCCTTATTTTGAAAACCCAAAGATTTCACGTCATTTATTTTCAAAAGATCAGGACTTGGCGTCTATTTCCAAGTCCTAAAACAACTGTCTATGTGGTTTTCCTACTCAAAAGTGTGATATCTAAAGTTATCCCTACCAATCACATTGAGGCCATAAACTGAGCTTAATGGTCTGGGATGGTCCATCCACGGCCACAATTTGTGCCACAGTGAGACTGAAGTCGACCTGCACTGGCATTCCCCCCTCCGTGGGGGGTCTGGATTGAACCAGATACTTGTGGTACGTGTCATTCTTGAACAGGTATTCGGCCAGTAGGTACTCATTGCTTGATGAGTAGTGAAATAGACACAATGCGAAGAGAATAATTGACAGTAAGTAGTTCGGAAAAAGATTCATTTTGACATTTTTGTTGCTGTTGTTTTAATCAGTTCAGTTCAGTTTTTATAAATCAAATTCAAAGAATACAATCAACGGAAAAATTTTGAAATCGAGATGTGGTATTGTAAAATCATCAGAATGTCGCGAATTATGATAAATAGGAACAATTACAGTAATTTTTTTAGTTAGCTCGCTTGTTGAAATACAATTTGAAAAAACAACAAATAAGGAATCATTAACAATATTTGAAATTAAAACATTTTTTGCTGTACCGAATCCGAAAAATTCCAAATTTGGATGTCGCAAAATCAAGCCTTTTAGAGTTAAGTAATAATCACACGTCAAAAGCTGGCACAGGTATAATGCATTTGACAATGTTTAACACTGTTGTAGTTGAGTGAGTTGCCCGTGCTGGGACAGTTTGTCTGTGTAAGGAATACTGTTGATTTATCTCAAGACTTTTCCACAAAGTTATGAATATTTGAGTTAAATTGAAATCTGCTGAGAGTTGTGTTCACTTGAGAGTGGGCTAATCTGGGCTGGATTAGCGCCCGGTAGGAAGTCTCCCGTTTTATCCATTTCTCTCCTCTTCAACCCAACCAGCCCCCTCCCCCAATCCGCCCCTCGCTCTATTCGCCCCTAACTTTACGACGTTCATTGCTTCTTATTGAAACAGGTTTGAAAGTCAGTTATACACGAAGATCTAAAGGCATGCGGCTCGGTCTTAACTAGGGCATTATGTCTATTAACACATGTGACATCTTGTTTTGCAAAATTTTAATAGAAACAGGAATTTTCGAAATTCAAGAATTTACGAAATGCTTTTAGTGCTTTTTCAGTGCCCTTAAACAATATTCGGCTGCTCTATTTAGTACTTCAGGTAGGACATTCAAGAGTCATTCAAGTACAAATCACGAAAATAATTCTGAAGATTTCTTTAAACAAACAGAAGTGTAATTTCAATTTGAATTTGATTTCATGGTCCAACCAAAAGAGTAATGTAGTGCAACCCTAAACTGATAAAAAAGAACTCTCATGACAAAACTTTGACAAAAGGGCCATTTTAGATGTGGATGTTAACACGACCGCTTTTCTTAATTGCTCTAAAACGAAGTTTGAAGCAATTATTGTCGTCCTGTATGTCTTTTTATACTGAAGTTTTGCTTGGTCGTTTTTTTTTGTTTTAGGATTTTTTTGGCTCGCTTGTGCAAGTTGATATTTGATCCATGGATACCAGTTCCCTGTGTAACTCTTTTGGAGCACTCTCTCGAATTGTTCTGCTGAGGAAGCGGAACTTCATGTTGTGTTTTGTGACTGTAATGTACTTTACTTTTATGTTGCAAATCGTAATTTTATGCTGCTATAATCGAACGAATAATGTACGAACTATAAGTCACCGATTTGGATAAAATAACCGCCGAAAATGATCTGATAGGCACAATTCCATTACTCCGGTGCTAAATATCTATTGAAATGGAATTCAGGTGTTATTTATTTTTGTTTCAGGAATGGGAAAGATACTCGGAAAGCCTACAAGCCGAAAAGTCACAATTGAGAGCCCAAATTGACACTCTTCAGTGTCAGATACAGCCAGATTGCTGCTGTACTGCGATACCATCAGTGGCTCTGGACTCGTGTACGTCCCTGCAGGGACCAGGTGTGTGCTGCACTGGTGCCATGGAATTGCTGAGCAGTTGGGCCAATGAGAAGAGATGTCTGCTTGGAACCATACACAGTCTGAAAGAACTAATATCCAAAGTCAACAGGGCTGATTTTGGGGTGCGCTAGTGATTTTTATTTTAATTTTTTTGGCAAGAGGCGATTTTTTTCAAGAAGTCATGATAATTTATTATAAACAAGCAAAAGAATTTGAAAAAAAAAACATGCAAAGCAGTCCTGAACTACAGTTCAAAATTTTTTCTTTGGCTAAAAAAAACGTTTTCTCGACAGTTTTCTTTCGTTTATGTGCGGCGATTAGACTTCTCTGTTTTTGATTTCGATGATTGGGTTTTTGCTAAACAATTATCAGTTCCTAGCAAAATTATAGGACCAGTTTTTTTTTATAAAAAACTGGTTCCATTCTCGACCAGAAAAAAACTATCGAAACATCAGAAATCAAATGGGCGCACGTCAACAAAAAACAACTATTCGGAAAATGATTTTCTCAAAAAACAGAATGAACAATTATACCAGAAAACCAGTCTCCACTTCTTATTTCGGCGTTCATCAAATTGTTTGAACGGATCTAAGAAGTTTTTAAAAGCTTCTGGAGGCGATTCGATTTAGAAACCTCGCCACACTGCCTGACGCTATCAACTATGAAATTTCCAACAACAATATCAACATCTTCAATGAATTTATATAAGTTTTTTTCTTAGTTAACTAGAAAAAATTCGGAGTGGAGTAAAAATAATCAAATAATAAAGCAAATTTGAATTTATCAGAACTCTTTGAAACATCCCGTATGTTTCAACTAAACGTCTTCAAGAAACTGCAAATTTTAAAAACAAACTTAATATTTCTTATTTTACATTTATTGTTTCAAAACAGTAACTGCCCCAAAATGTTTAGTTTATTTGCAGAATATTATATTCATCTAAGATCCCCAGTGTTCAAAACACCAAAATCTATATCGTAAGCTTTACTTCCTGTGCACACTACATCTTATCGGACTGCTTAACATTTAAAATACCAGCGCTAAGGTAAATATAAGAAAGACAACCTTATTGAAAAATCACCAAAAAATCATTCTGTATCAAAATAACGTCTCTTGGTTCTCCGATACAAAACTTCTACTTTGAACTAAAACAAAATATCCTTTTTCAAGCTCTACAAAAACATCAACGATTTTTGACTTAAAGAGCGAATAAAATCAAAGAAAAAATAAGAAACTACTAGTTTTTTTGAAATTTCTTGAGCATTAAAATGTATGCAGAACCCAACAAAATTGAATACATGTGAACGTAGCCAAAAAATTCGATTGGCAACTAAGCCCTACCCAGGTTGAGGTGCCATCCGGAAGTGACCTCTGATCAGACCAAATCCAATGCACACGGTGTGTTCCCAGACCAAAATTACAGGGTCTGGGATTTGGTTCAAGCGCACAATAGTATGATCAGAGGTCACTTCGGTCTGGGGATGGTATGATCAGAGGTTACTGCGGTCTGGGATGGTATGATCAGAGGTCACTTCGGTCTGGGGATGGTAAGATAAGAGGTCGCTTCCGGATGGTAATGGTCTGATCAGAGGTGGATTCAAGGAATATTAGTCTGATCAGAGGCCATTTCGTGCTGATTTTTTTTTGATTTTTTGTTTTTTTACCAAGAGATGTTGGCTCTGCCAAGAGGCAACAAAAAGCAGCATTCTGATTAGAGACACATCTAGAGTCTGATATCCTTGATCAGAAACAAGAGTGTACAGATGATAGAACATGCCAGTCCCCTTACAAGGAAATTTTGTTTAACTGTAGAATACGATGTTTTATATGGAAAGCTGTCTAAATTCATCCATTGAGTTCGAAATATGCACTAATGTATGCTAAATAATTTTTTTCTCAGCAGTTGGGTTATCTTTTCGTTAGCATTAATACTTTTAGAATGGTCTTATCCTTGGATGAATTTAATAATGCAAACATCATTTTGTATGAATTGAATATATTATAATAAAATTCGTGCGGTGAGGTGATTTTGAGCGCACAATAGTCTGATCAGGAGTGACTTTTGAGCGCACATTAGTCTGATCAGAAGTGATTTTGAGCGGACAATCGTCTGGACGATGGTCTGGGTTTGGTCTGGGCCATGGTCTCACAATCGTCTGGACAATGGTCTGATTTTGGTCTGATCAGAGGTCCTTTCCGTCTGGAAAGGTCTGATCAGAGACAGTTTCGAGTGCACTTAGAGCGCACACGGTGTTTCGATCAGAGGATACTTTGGTCTGGGATGGTCTGATAAGAGGTTACTTTCGTCTGGCACGGTCTGATCAGAGGTCACTTCCGGATGGCACCTCAACCTGGGTATGAAAAAAGGACATTAACTGAATTAAAGGGTTTGAAATGAATGTACATTTCAAAAGAGAGTGTGGCGCTGCTAACATTTTTTATGTAAAACAGTGCAATACATTTTTGAGTTTTTGTGTTTTTGCTGAAAAAATTGAAATCTCGTCTGCTTTGGGGTCAAAAAAAAATTCTGCTTAAGACCAGTGTCAAAAAATTATTCAAATCCCAGTTAAACAACTATACGTTTCTCAGAGACTTGAAGAGTTCTAAATGTCTTTTTTTTAACAAAAACACGCCCTCTTCTGCAGACAAAAATTTTCCAATTACACAAAATCTTCATAATTTAATCAGCTTTGACCTTTTTGGAGAACAGAAATTCCCAAAAGTTTGTTTGAGATACAAATCACTTTCTGAATACTTTTGGGCCTTTTATATTCAAAGCATTTTCCAAATTCTTATTCAATCAAAATAAACTTTTTTATTTAAACTTAGCGCCTTTTAATGATTTATTGCACATTATCGCACACTTTCTTCGCATATTGTAAACTTTTACTCACGATTTTGAAGCTTTTCTCGCTCAAATAGTTTGATTTCCACAGTTGCTATAATTGAGTTTTGTAGTCTGAATTTTGCTCAAAATTCATAGCATAAAGGTGAAATAATGTTTTTGGGATGTTATATTTTAAGTAACAGATCTCTCTCAGTGTTAATTTTAAAAAATCACTCTTGAAGAAGACAAGCAGAAAAATGAACAGTAATGCGTATTAATTGGAGGGCAAGGTCTAGTAACCAGAAGGTGGCAGAGATCTCTCTTGAAAGTTAACACAAATTTAATTAGACAAAAATGTTTTCCTGGCTTAGGGCATGGATGACTGGAGAAGAACTCTGTTGATTGCAGTACAGCAAGTATTCAGCAAAGAACTGGGTCACTTGTACGCTGAGAAAGTGCTCTTAGGGGCTCTTCTTCCCTGTGGGGGAGTGGAGCAGTGGAACGACATGATCAAATTTGACGAAAAGTTGCAGGTAGACTTTTTCATTCCTTTCGTGTGGTCTCCTTTTGTTAAAAGTAAAAAAGAGTATTGTTTCTATTAAAGGCAAATGAAAAACAGCCCTGCGGGCCGAAGAAAGTTGACAAAAATTATTTATGATGAGTGGTAACTAGCGTTGAAAGATAGAAAGTTCACCGAAAAATTTACACTCACATACACTTATAAATTGAACGCTTTCTCCCGCTTGTATTACATAAATTTAGCGTGGGTGATCTTCCTTAAATTTAGGGTTTCTAAGTGTTGATCTTACATTCACTTAGCGTTTCCAAGCAAAGATTTTACGTAAATATAGTGTTTTTTAGACTTGACCTTACCTTGTTTCAACGCTGATAACTGGAATCACTCACCTGTTGTATGCTTTTTGCCTCTTGTACTGTGTATACCTTATTTTGATTCCAAACTGTATTCTTTATAAATCGGACTGTAGCATGACTTATCTTACATGGCGATCAATACGTTGGTTGGTTGATGCATTGATGGTTGTAGCACCACAAGTTGTACCAGAGAAAATTTGTATTCGAATTTCCGTGTCCGCAGCCACTAGTCCCCCCAGTTCCAGTTTTCTTGTTTTTCGTGCATACTTATCATCTAAGATGAGCATAATAAAATGCTAGGCCTGAAAACGTCTAGAATTTAAAATTCAACAAAGGGCGGTCAGGCCCTAGCCTCTAAATTCCAACATTGAAAACAACTCCTAAATATTGTTTCCTCTAAAGTAATGTTTTCTCTAAGTTAGCCCTCTCAACGACTTTAAATCACTTAAAGACCTTCTGCCCTAACAAACTTACTAAGGAAACGGACATAAACCTATGCTAGCGAAGGTTAACTTACACCAGCTAAAATCTAGTACAAATGCCTAAAAGAAAATCACATCAAAATACGCCTAATCTAGGTATGGATTCTCTGTCCTATCAACAAAAAGGAGGTCATATAGTTAAAAAATTAAAGTCAAAAAGAAACTCTGAAAAATATACAAAAATTGAGCGGTATATATATATATATATATATATATATATATATATATATATATATATATATATATTCATATATATATATATATATATATATATATATATATATAATCTGCAAAAGTAAAAAAAGAATTCTAATCAGTTCCCAGAAATATTTTAATACTAATCAAATAAGAAACAGCCCGTATAGTTAAAAAAAAGTTGATCCCCTAATTGAAAATTAACCTCTGAATTTCAAAATGAGAATTCTGAGTTTCAATAAGGGTTTTAAATTTTTTCAGTTGCGAAAAAGTCAGAACTGCCATTAATCATCAAGACCAATATTTGCTGATTAATCCGACTTTTATTCAGCCATTGTAATTTAATTCAAATCAATTTCAGAACTTCTTAGAAATAACGCAAGATTAGTACTTCTGCTATAGTTTTTTGAGTTTTCTTAATTTCCTAAGATTAATCCAGTTTAAAATTCCATTTCTACATGACGTAGTTTCTTGACCTGAGATGATAATGAAAAGAAATAGACAAAGAAATTGAAAATAAATTTTTCTGTCCCGGATTTGACACTGAAGTTATTTTTTTTTGTTTGATAAAGCTTCAACTAATTGATAAGAACATGAGGGAGAGAACTTTTTATCTACTTTGGTATAATTGACCAAAGTAGATTAAGTTGTTCTTTCCCCCAAGAAATACCTAATTTGTAAACCAAATAACCAAAATTCAATGAATCAGTTTAGATTTTCTTTCGTTTCACTTTATTTCAAAAGTTGAGAAGAAAAGGAAAAAACATTTGATTGTCAATTTGATATTCTCCAAATTTATTAATTGTTTAGCCAAGAGTTTTCTCACTTATTTTTCATATTTGCTATTTTCTTTTTTGCAAAAACTCTTCTTTTTATCAAAAGCAAGAACAGAGTGCATCCTAGATTGAAAAAGATTTGATACAAACTTAAAGTAATTGAAAAAGCATCAGAGATTCTATTTGATTATTTTTTTTGTTGAATAGACCACCTTAATCTGTCTTCTATTCAATTTTTTTCTGCTAATGAAACCCGCAACGCAACAGCAGCATCATCAGACTTTTTTTCTGACACTTGAGAGAGCGGACCACGACAGACTACCAACATAAATTCTAAAAATAGTTTTTTAGTTCAAGTGCTAAAAATGATTTTTTTAAAATTTTTTGAATTATAATATGTTGCCTGCAAATCAGAAATCTTGAAAATATATAAACCGTTGACTCAATTTCTCAGGATTTTGCAGTAGACAGCTCGCGTGTCTCTCCGTAAAGTTATCAGTCGGTCAAAATCGGCTCAGCAAGAAAAAATTGGCAATTTTGAACAATGAAATTAGAAGTCGTTTAGTACCGGCAACCATTTTCTTTCATCAATCACGTGTTTCCGATAGAAAAATTGTTTGCGGCATGCGTCATCGTTAACAAAAATTTTACTCTATTGTTCAATTCCTTTTGCTTAGCGCTCGTTTCTTTTTTTTTCTAGTTTAATCGACTCATTTCTTAAAGTTTCCGCTCAGCTGAGGTATGGGTCTTATCTTGTTCCAAAGACGTCAGACTTGGATCTGATTCTCCTGAGCATTCGTAAGTTGAAAACAAAATAATACCAATACCTCTGCTGAGTGGAAACGTTAAGAAATGAGTCCAGTAAGCTGAATAAAAAAGAAACAAGAACTAAATGAGTTGAAAACTATACATAAGGAATTGAACAATATCAGACCAAAAATTTTGTTAACGATGACGCATGCTGCAAAAAATTTACTGAAAACAAGTTACTAACTTGTGCTGCTAACAAGTGCAGAAAACAAGTTACTATTTTTTCCTCTCATTTCCGACTTGCTCCCCATTTTCATCTAGTTTGATGTTGAAAGTCATAATTGGCATCGAGTGCCACCTCAAGACTAGATGTGGAGTTCTTTGAAATATATACTCAGCTCTTTCATAAATTATGTGCTTACATAGGCTATGGAAAAGACCCTCTGGGAATCGATGGAGATGCTGAGAAGCGCAGATAGAGCTTCACTGGCAGCTGAAAATGCAGTACTGAAACAGCAACTGAAAGATATTGAAGCTTCATCCATGTAAGTACACAGATCTCTCAAACACCACTTAAATTGTATCCAATTATTAAGTTCTAAAAGCTCCCAATACTTGTCAATGTTTTAAAGATTCAACAATTTAAGAGTTGATTCTCTTATAAACAGTAACTGATTTCGAAGTATACTACTTAGTGATCAATTTCGAGGTCCCCGTGAATCCAACAGAATTGTGTCAATTATAATAATAACATGACTATTCATAACTTTTTGGCAATTTGCTTTCTTTTTCTCAACAGATGCCTACAGGTAAGAGAGGGGTCTGAAATATCTCTACCTCTAATCTATAATTTGAGTGGCTTATTCTCATTTTCCAAGAATTGATTCTCAACCTTCGGTAGATTCTCTTTGCAATTCCAGGTGGTTAGATATCTTAAATACAATTGAAAATATTGTTTTGGCATATCACGCCATCTATTCGAAGTGAACTGAAAAGGGTTTAAATACAAAGTTTTGAAATTGGTCATCGGGATAATCCAGGCCGTGGATTTTACCGAAAAATAAAGAGTGTAGAGTGTAAAACAACATGTTTACCTTGTCTACCCTTGTAAAAAGAGTGGACTAAAGATGTAAAAATGTGTTATTTCCTCAAATTTACACTCTTTTCCCTACTAATTAAGAGTGGAATTGGCTTGACACCCTTATTCTAGATTAAAAATGGAGGAATACGGGTGCGCGGCTCGGCCCAGGAAGGCCATTTTTGGAATGTCGCAATTTTGATTAAGACCCTCAACTTATCTGCTCATTTTTGTTTCTTAGACATCAATTAGTTGGTTCAGTTCAACCTCAGATGAGTTGAAATACTCTGCCACCATGCCGATTGTTTAATGCAAGCATTATCTGGTAAACGAAGTTAAGAGTTCAAATTTCTTTTTCTCAGACGACTTCGGCCGTTTGCGATGCCTTGTGTTGTTGTTGTGGAGGAGGAGGAGGAAGTGAAAATGTACAGCAGTTGCGACAGCAGGAAGAGCAAAGGCTGAGGAGTGAGCTGAACAGAGCTAGGGAACTGAAGGACAGCTTTGAAAGAGAATTGCAACACTTCAGAGCCAGTTTGTACCCCGCACACCTTAATTAACGGTCATTTTGTAATTGTACTGTTCTGAGGAGTCGCGGTAGAGTTCCTTTGAAATAGAACAATTGTCATTAATTGGATGGTTTTCTTAAAAGTCTTTTAAAAATGCAACCGTCTTCTGTTACCCTTTTGCAAAAATACAAACATTCTTAGTACCAAACATTCTCTTGTTGAACTAACATACTTAAGAACACTATGGCACAAGAAATGAGGCTAGTAAGATGCTATTACAAACACATTTGATACATCAAATCGTCGATTATTGCAAAGCAAAACAAAAATATATGAATTCTACTGGATTCAATCTTAAATTGTAGAATACAGGATGGTTCAAGCTATTGGATACTTTTCAAGCCGGGAATTGCGTGAGCGAAAACACACCAAGGGCACAAAGAGTCCTATCGTCGTTTCTATTGCTTCAACCGTCAAAATTTATTCTGGGATGAAGGTCTTTATGCCAGCCTGGTGTTTTGAAACATAATTCTAGTTAATCATTTGTTAACAGAGCACGTATAAGTTTCAAGTTACTCGACAAGAGAGTCAATGTTGTTGTCGCAATTTTAGCGGTTTAATTGAATTATCATTTTCCTGAAGGTTGCAATAACATTGGCAACATGTTGCAGGGGCTCAAAGTGCGTATCAAGAGCTTCTGGAGGCGTCAGTTGATTGAGGTCTTCTGTCATCTTCTTTGAATTTGAATCTGAAACTTTAGGCTGAAAACATCAAATTGTGGGAAGAAGGGTAACTCACGTTGCCTAAACCCAGAGCGAAGACAATAAAAAAAACTACGAAAAAAAGCGCGCGAGACCTAAAACGGGGCGAACGTACGTGTCGTAAGCCGTTTTTAACTTTACGACTCGTGTTTCTCCATCTCGTCCTGGTGCTGTCTTCATGACTCTTCCCAAAGGCCAAAAATTCTTTGGTGCTCGGTCTTTCAGCACCCAAATGATGTTGTCCACTCTGAGTGGCTGATCGTTGCTGTTTGGCCTAATTGACCGTCTGCTAAGTGTTGGAGGGTACTCTTTCACCAAGCGCCGCCATATATGGTTAATCAGCGTCTGCGTTTTCTTCCAAGTCTTCAAGATTGCAAGTTGCTGATCTCCAAATTATCCTGGTGGCAAGATATTGAAGGTAAGCTCGATATAACATTGGAGTCAAGGGTTCCTTGTTGTCAAGTTGCTCAGCAGCGTTAGTCATTGGTCTCGATTTGAGGATTGATTCTGTTTCCACCATGATTGTGAAGAATGTGTAAAAAGACAGTCTTCTTGATCCTAAAATGAGAAGAAGTGTTCTTTTTTTGGCGGTTTTCATTAAACGCTCCTAGACACCGCCAAAAAGAGGGCCGTATGAAGGGCTGAATTTCCACGTTGTATAGGCTTGGAAAGTGAAAAACAGGCAGTGGTGCCATAATTGGTTGAATATTCTTCTTGTGAAACCGTCAACATAAGAAACAATGAAGTCGTATGTTTGCCAATGCTTTAGGAAGGTCACTGGTAAAAACATATTTGATGAGCACATTCCAAGTCCAAAAGAACAATTTTCTCCTTGGCATGCAAAAAGGTGGGACGTTTTCCCAATTCCAGTTGCGTTGGTGCATACTGCAGTCGACCACAAAATCTAATTAATCCGTTCTCATCCAACAAGGAAATCAGGCATCGTATTTGCACGTGGAATCCAGTTTGATTCCACGTTGTAAGAAGTGAAAGACAGAGTGGAAAAATTTTTCCTGCGATAATTTTAGGAGATAATTTCTTTATGATTGAACAACTTCAGTTGTGTACAGGTGATTGTTCATTCGCTTTTTTATGCGCGATAAATTAGGTTGAATACTGTTGCAAATGTCAGAATAAGTTTGTTCCACGACAGCTTGTTCGAATCGACTAAAGGTTTAAGCCTCTTGGGACGTCTCGTGACTGCAGCTCATATTGCTCGTAGTTTGTTTATACCATCCCAACATGACTCGCTTATGCAAAAGAATTGGGGTGATTCTAACCATTTCTGCTGAGTTTAATTTGTCGCAAGGTCCTGATTTTCGTGATCTGCGGGATTGAGGTAAGTTGAGTTGTGATGCCATTCTTTGGGTGAAGAAATTTTATAAACTTTTTGCAATCTGTTTTGCTTCTTATTTGAGGCTATCCAGCCCAAAACTATATGACTGTTGGACCAGAGAAAAGTTTGTTTGAATATCAGGGTCATTTCTTTTTGGATCAGATTTAGAAGGCGCTTTCCTATAACAGCGGCTTCTAATTCCATTTTTGGCGCGCTTATTTTTTAACTGGGAGCGACTTTGCACTGTTTCGTGAGAAAAGAGGCTTGTTGCTGACTATTTGGTTATTAGTTGTATTAAAGTAAGCAACGTTTGCCATAGTTGACATTGAGGCATCCACAAAGTATGAAGTTGGCTGGTTGCGTTTTGATCAAATTATAAAAAGATCTTGGTATTAGAATTTCTGGCAAGGCAAAGTAGCTGTTTAGAGCTTTCTGGAGGATATTCTGTAGTTCCAATGTATTCAAATTATCCCATGTTCCAAGTTTCTAAATTTGCCGTAGAATCATTTTGATTCTAATTGATAGAGGAGTCAACAGGTCGAGGGGATCTTAGGCTGAAGATTTTGAGCTGAATAAGTTCCTTACTGTGTACAGTGCTGCATCTTTGGGAAATTGTTGTAGGGGAAACAGGACGAAAATTGTCATTTGCTACGTTTCATTTTTGAACGAGTGCTCTCATTATCTGGTTTTTTCTTCTTTGTCATCAGCTGATATTTCAGCGATAACCCCTGTTCTGTTTGAAATAATTTTTGTCAAACTGAAGCCGCCAGTTTTTAAGCAATGTTTTGTCTGTCAAATATATTTTTTGGCTACCGCTTTTGTTGGCAGAGACCCGATGTAGTCATTTACATAAAAGTGTGCTTAATGGCGTTCAAGTTGGCTGAAAACTGAATTTTTTTATCTTCCGCACATTTACGAATCACTTAAACTGCACAAAACGGTGAACATGTGGCCCCGATGATTATTCTAGTAAACTGGAATTTTCAGATATTAATGTCTATCATCCAAAACAAACGAAATTCAGACTGTTATTCTTGTCAGAAGGCATTCTGCATAAACATTCCTGAATCTCAACAAAACTCCAACTAAGTTTTTCAGCAAATTGGGAACAGTTAGAAGATTTGAATTCAGTGATTCACCGCGAAACTTTGATGCTGTGTTGGAAACTCTTTTCTTTCTTCAGGGTTTGTTTGGATTAGTGACTGGCGGATGAGTAAGGTACTATATTGAATCTGTTTGTAGTGTCTGGTTGTACTTTTGATTAAGAATTGGATCCTTTTGTAGTAGTTTTTTCTAGTTTCTTGTTTTTTCGAGTATTTCACAGGTTTCCAAGGAAGGCCAATTTGATATCTTCCACCGTTGTGATGAATTGGGTTTTACATTGTTTAACACTGCTTATTTTTCCAGTGAGCTGTCTTCATTTTGTTTGGGTAATGTAACTTCAGCTTCCATTTTCCAGAATTGTTGAACCAATTCCTCCATTAGTTCTTCTTCAATGTCTCCGGTAGACTTTGTAAACGAATGGTTGCCCTGAATCTTGTTTTTGTTCTTTGTTTTATGAGAGAGCTCGTACTCTCCAGTGAGAGTCCAACCAAGCCTAGTGTTAACGCCAAAAGGACAATTTTCCTATTTTAGATTACATTAACTGCGTGCGTGAAGGCAAACGTATTGACACCAAGGAGGGCGCCTATTGCACCTCGATGGCTATGTTGGGGATATATATGTGACTAAATTCTTTGAAAGTGTCGCATAATTGATTCAGTTCACGAACTTTAGCGGGTGATACTTTGAGAAGTGGCCTGCTATATGCTCTTCAAATACTGAAAGGTTGGTTGACTTGGTCAAAAAGAGTTACTCTCACAGTTTTAAACTGGCATTTCATGTTCAGTGTTGAGGTACTGCAGAATTTTGGATGCTTGTGCTTTGCAGGGAAGATCAGGAAAGCTGGTAACTTTATCCAGCAGGAAGGTGAATTGGCTTCTGGGTTCGATCAAGGAATAGGTATCAAACACTTTATTTCTCACAAATTAAACTGGTAGTATTTGTAGATGTTCATACCATTCAGGAAAATAAATTGTAATCCGGTTGATGCTAAAATTTTGGGTTTGAGTCGATGAAATCAAATATTTGCACGTTGATTACATGTTGTTGTGATTGCTGTTTACCAGAAAACGTCTGACCCTATTTTGTTTGCTGGCTCTTTTTACTTTTGACCGTTTCAGTACTTTTGTTTTGATTTTGTTGTTGAAAGGATGGATGGGTTTACTGGCTTGTTAGATTTTGTGTCGCTGGATTGGAATTGCTTGTCGAGAAAGCAGCGGTGGGCCGCTAGCAAAGTTAGTTGTTGGAAATTTTTACATGTTTTGCATCATTTTGTGGACGGACAGGACAGCTTAGAATGTTTGTTGCTAAAAAAATTGGTGCAAAGATTTTTTCTGCCCACAATTTCATTTCTTTGGTTCGGTGAACATTTCTGATATTCGAGGCTGTAGTTTGTAGAATGTGAGTGCCTTTGCATTTCTTACACGACTTAATTGATTGCTCATCTTCTTTCCGCAGCGGAAAGGACGGTCGAACATGCTGGTTTTCAGGACGACTTGAGTGCAATTATTTTTTTCCATTGGTTTGGTGAATTTAGGAAAAATGATTCATAGCATTACTGCTCCTATTATCAGTGTTGTTGTTAATTCTGCTAATGTTCTTATTGTTTTATCCGAAAGTGTTCAGACTATTGAACGGCTAATAAACTTTTTTCTCTGTTCATTTTGTCGTACACTTTGGCCTGTAGTCTTCAGTCCACTTTTTGAATTCAGACAGCGTTGTTTGATTTCTAATTGATGTGATTGTACATGTTTTCCATTTATCAGAATATTATGTGGAATTTTTTCTATTGCCCTTTTGATCAATTTGAGTTTTGCAAGTCAGTTTTGAAGCCTAAATAATCAAGAGCCTGCACTAACCGTTTGATAAAAGAAGCAAAGGAGAGAAATTTCTCTTTGTTGCAATCAATTTTTGTCTGCCAGGTTTCAAAGCTAGGAGCCCACAAGTGATATTCATAAGCTCTTTCAGAGCAATCAGACAGAAAGCTGGGTCGCACGAATAATCTTTTTGGCTTTGAGTTTTTTGGCCTTTCCTACGATTGAATTTTGAAGGTATGTTATACGATTCGTATTTGTAAGAGTGATATGATTGTGGAAAAGGTTGAAAAGTTTTTTATCCCCTCATAGTATTTCACTGGGTTTTCAATGAATTTTGGAATTGTTATTGGAAGAAGTTCAATGGAATTCAAGTTTGTGATTTTTAAATTAAGATTGTGTTCAAGCGGGGTTCCTTCTGTTTGTATTTAAGGTTGTGGCTGAAACTATTGACTTCCAGGAAAAGACCGATTTGTAAACTCGTTTGAGTTCAGAAATGTTTGGTTGACTAATTTGTTAAGCAATAGGAGGAAAGTTGGCTGTTGGGAAGTTTGTAAATGGCTTTTCCGGGGTAGGTGGGAAACGAAATGATTGTGACGGTGTACAATTAGAGACGGTGGTATCAGTGTTGTTCAATTTTGTATTGGAGGGGAAAAGTCTTTATTGGTTGTTTTTTTGTGTTTGAAGTGAATTGTTAAATTGAACTGCATTTGGATATTGTGGGTTTCCATATTGTTGAGAATTGTTTGACTTCTCCACCATGGGCAAAGACATTTGTGAGAAAATTTTCTCGCTATTCTGGCTTTGATACGACTTAATTGCACGACTTATTTGATTGATCATCATCTTTACGCAGCAGAAAAGAAGGTCGAACATGCTGGTGTTCAGGACGACTTGAGTGCAATTATTTTTTTCCATTGGTTTCGTGAATTGTTGGAAAAGTGATTTATAGCATTACTGTTCCTATTATCAGTGTTGTTGTTAATTCTGCTAATGTTCTTATTGTTTTATTTGAAAGTGTTCAGACTATTGAACGGCTAATAAACCTTTTTCTCTGTTCGTTTTGTTGTACCTTTTGGCCTGTACTTCAGACCACTTTTCGAAATCAGACAGCGTTGGTTGATTTCTAATTGTTGTGATTGTACATGTTTTTCATTTATCAGAATATTATGTGGAATTTTTTCAATTGCCCTTTTGATCAATTTGAGTTTTGCAAGTCAGTTTTGAAGCCTAAATAATCAAGAGCCTGCACTAACCGTTTGATAAAATAAGCAAAGGAGAGAAATTTCTGTTTGTTGCAATCAGTTTTTGTCTGCCAGGTTTCCAATTGGTCATTCAAAGCATTCACAACAATGCTAGGAGCCCACAAGTGATATTCATAAGCTCTTTCAGAGCAATCAGATAGAAAGCTGGGTCGCACGAATAATCTTGAGTATTTTTCTTTGGCTTTTCCTACGATCGAATATTGAAGGTATGTTATACGATTCGTATTTGTAAGAGTGATATGATTGTGGAAAAGGTTGAAAAATTTTTTATCCCCCCATAGTATTTCACTGAGTTTCCAAAGAATTTTGGAATTGTTATTGGAAGAAGTTCAATGGAATTCAAGTTTGTGATTTTTAAATTACGATTGTGTTCAAGCGGGGTTCCTTCTGTTTGTATTTCAGGTTGTGGCTGAGACTGTTGACTTCCAGGAAAAGACCGATTTGTAAACTCGTTTGAGTTCAGAAATGTTTGGTTGACTAACTTGTTAAGCAATAGGAGGACAGTTGGCTGTTTGGAAGTTTTTTAAATGGCTTTTCCGGGGTAGGTGGGAAACGAAATAGTTGTGACGTGTACAATTAGAGACGGTGGTATCAGTGTTGTTCAATTTTGTATTGGAGGGGAAAAGTCTTTATTAGTTGTTTTTTTGTGTTTGAAGTGAATTGTTAAAATGAACTGCATTTGGATATTGTGGGTTTCGATATTGTTGAGAATTGTTTGACTTCTCCACCATGGGCAATGACATTTTTGAGACAATTTTCTCGCTATTTTGGCTTTGATTGGCTGTAAAATCTGTAGAAGTGGTGTTTCAAACTTTTCAAGCAGTTTAAAACCGGTTATTGTCAATTTGCACAAGAATGTGACTACAGTTTTCGAAAAGATGTGATTTTGGAACGGTGATTTTTTTCGTTGTTTTGCTTTCTTTTTTGAATGAACTTGAAGCATTTGCTCATTTTCTCTGAGTCCATTTGAAATTTGTTTTGTGTTGTTATTGTCAGCTGAGCTGTTATTATGGAGTGTGTTTTGAAAATCAAACGCAAGTCATTGCAGTCTTCGACCTTCTGATTTGCGGTTTAAAGGAAAGAAGATATTTAGTTCGTTCTAACATCTACGAAGCAATTCTCTTATTGATGAGTGTGTTATCTCCGCTGATTACCAATAGATTCAACAGGAAATACGGAAACAGTCTTTTTCAAAGGAATGGAGGGTTGTTGGTTGCTGAATTGAAGCAGGCAACAATGTCTTCTAAAGATTGAGGATTACTTGAAATCAATCTGTCTTAATGATTTACTCCGGATATTTGTGTTCATGCTGTTGTTCGGGCTGCTAAAAACGACATTGATTGATTATGTGTTCAATTTTCTTAGAGTCTTTTACCGATCCTCAACCAACTCTGTCGTATCCTGAGCAATTTGTCGGTTATTCCAAAGAAATTTTGAGAAGAGATTGGGAGTGATTTCTCCTTGCAGAAGGAAAAACGATGTTTTTGCCGACTTGGGGGCACTGGAGGGGAGACATCGATGGCAGACTTCTTTGGTGTCATGTCGTCTTTCACTGATTTTTGCGAAACCGGTGTCGATTGCTGCGACTTGAGTTTTTTTCTTGATAATTGTGAGACCCAACTGGTGTCAACGAGTACTCGAGTTGACGATTATCTCAATTGACCATCAATTCCGAGACTGTTGACTTCTTTTTCCAATTTTACTAGACAAGAGGTGAAGTTTGAGTGACGTTTCTTGACTGAATTTACGCCATTAGAGCTTACATTTTCCATTCTGATGCTGTTGTGGTTTATCTTCAGCTTTTCAACGCTCTCCTTGATTTTGTTGATCAACAAAGAAAAAATGCGAAAGCTGAAGCTTTTTCTCTGTTCATCGGATGTCTGTAGTCTGTAGGAGTTCAACCATATATCTCCTTTTGAGCTAAGACTCTTTGAAATTTTCCGGACGTTTTGTAACTTTGGCTTATTTCTTTTGTGATCTTGATGAACAGGTTGTTGTCGAATCGTAATTCCTCTGTCTTATGTGCAGTAAACGTAAAAAAAACTGCTCGAAATTAACGGAGCGACATTTTTTTGGTAAATAATTCCTTCTCTCGTTATGTAGGCTAATGAGCGTAGGTTTTTTGTTCAAAAAGTAGCGATGCAACATTTCACTAAAAAAAAGGAGTACTACATGTGTTTTTTGTGGTGCTAAATCTTGCTAAAAGTTTGTTTGAAAAAGGAAAAGCCAAGCGTTCGCGCGTGTGTACCGTTGATTTAGTGAACAGGACCAAATAATTTCTTACAATTTCTTAACATACATGACCTCTGAGCAATCCTTCTGCAAATGTCAGCTCTTCTCATCAAACACAATCAAGTACCAGAAAAGTCTTATTAGGGTGCTTCCGTTTTTTGAGTTAATTGTTAAGATAAAATAAAACCTAAAAACCCTAACAAACCAAATCTTAATTGCAACTTCTGCAAAAGAAGATAAATCTTCGAGAAATTAAACTATGGTGCAACCAGGCAATGGTGCTACAGATATGCAGAGAAGACTGGTTGTTTAAATGCTGGCGCTACTTTGAGGCTCTTTTCCAAAAAAAGTCTGTTTCACAATTATTTTGAAGCTAAGGACAACTGCTACCATTAAACTGCTGCTATATTTTCCTCGTTTTTTTTCCGTCACCTATGAGATGCTCATTTTCGCTTTGATGACTACTGCAACCCAAAGGAAACACACTCTTCTTCGATTGGTGACTCCTGAGACCAAAGGGGAAAAGGGACTTCTTTAGTCAACTTCTGAGACAGCAGTTCAAAAAGTAGAGACTTGTGAGTTTTTCAACTCAAACGAATTATTTCTGTGAGTAATTCTCAGTGAAGAATAATGTCGGAGCTTTTGATTTTCTAGTTCATATCTTTTTCTTGATTTCTCTTCATAAGGTGTTTTCAGTGCATACTACCTAATTAACTAAGCGCGGCTAGTAGTGTGCACAAAAAGAGAACAGAATCTGTGTGATTTTCGAATTTTCCTAAGAATACATACTATTCCATTAACTAGGATCGCGGCTAGTAGTATGCAACTATTATAAAAGAATACAAAAAAACCCTCCCTAAGTTTTTTTGGAAGAGGCGTTTCCGAAAATTTTCTGTCCGTTTTTCACGGTATCGCAGAATGGTTGACAAAATTTCAGGTTGTTTTGTGTTAAACTGAGTGAGGAGGTTTTTTTCAATAGGTCTTTTTAGAACTCAATTGACATTTTTAATAAGACGTCAGAAAAAACGTATTTTTATTGGAGGCAGTTTTGCCACTTTTCTGCTGCTTCTTGGCAGTTTTGCAAAGGGGGTAAAAAAAGATATCAGCTAGTTTTCAAACAAACGGAAGCAGCCCAAACAAAGGTTTTTTGGATCTGTTGATAGTTTTATTTAAAACAATCGGAAAATGTGTTTTAGTTTTAGCAATTTTGCCGAGCAGTTTTGCCAATATTGAGTTGCCTCGTTATTAAAATGCAAAATCGATAAACTAACTTTGATGCTTGTTTTCTAACAAACCGATGGGGCCCAATCAATAAGTTTTTTGAATCTATAAAACGCTTTGATCGAAACAAGAGAAAAAAGTGTCTTGAATTCATTTTTGAGTCAGAGAAGCAATTTTTGCCTCTTTAATATTGAGTTGCCTCTTTACTAAAATTTAAAGTCAATAAACTAACTTCGAAGCTTGTTTTCTAACTAACTGAGGAGGCCCAGTCAGTAAGTTTTTTGGATTTATTAAAAATTTTTCATTAAAGCGTCAGAAAAACGGTTTTTGATTTTTGTCACTCAGAAAAACATTTTTGAGATTTTTTCGTTTTTTTGAGCAAAATTTTTAAATGAAGAGTGCAACCAAAAAAAAGTTGACATTAGTTCAAATTGAAGTGTTCTATTCGACTAGTAATTTTACTTTCATGTAGATTTTTTGCGACGATTTCAGAAAAATTTTTTTGATTTTTTTGTCTGCAAAAAACGCTTTATGGTTTTTTGTCCCATTTGTGTTTTTTTTTCGTTAATTGCAGACATGAAGTTTCTCACGGCCATTTCATTCGTAAACCATCAACAAAAACTCGTCGGGGGACTTTTTTCATGTTTTTGAGATATTTGCCGCAAAAAAAATCATTTTTTTCGATACACCTAACCGGGGAAGAAACTTTTGAGGTGAAGTCTGGAACCTCGGGGGAGTATCTGCTGGTGAAGTCTGGAACCTCGGGCAAGTATCAGCTGGTGACGTCTGTAACTGAAAAAAGTGTCAGGCCTTCTTGGTCAAGAGACGTCTGAAACCCTTTTAAAGAAATCTCCTCCTCTTTGGTTGACTCGTCTGCCATCAAAAATTCTTCCTCTAGGGTGACGTCGTAGTCTTTGGTTTTAGTCCTGGTGTGTGCTCATGCTCCTTCTTGGTTTCAAAAAAAAATTAAATTAAATTCATAAAGTCTGTTCATTTGTTAAAAAAAGTACATCTAAGTTTCAAATTACTGGACAAAAGGGTCAAAGTTATTGTTGCAATTTTGACGAATTAATTGAATCATCATGTTCTTGAAGGTTGCAGTAACACTGGCAACACCTGGATTTTTTTTTTGCTTTGTCAGTTATGGCCGATTGATATCTTTTGCCGAGAGGTAAAAAAAATGGTTTTATTTAAAAATCTTTTAAAAATGTGATTCGAATCTTGAAAGAACTTTTTCTGAACTTTTGTTTTCCGAAATAATGTTTCAATATATATTCTTTTCAAAAAATTCCACTTTCACGATCTTCACATGACAAAAATATGCTAAAAAATTCTTTAATGTTTTGAAATAACTATTAGGCATTGCTGTCAGATAGTAATAAGATTCATGAATTGTCGGTGACCTGCGAAATCGAAACAAAGTTTTAGAAAATTGGGCTAGGTCATTACGCCCAATTTTTGAGTTTAGATCAGATCCATTTGATACAGCCCGTATCGAAATTATCTAACAATTTCAGTGAAAGTTTTTCATCTCTGTGAACAACTTGTCATTTAGATGGAGAGAGGAAAATCAAAGAAAGCTTCACGGATAACTATTTGCACAAAAATCTCTCGCTTTAATTATGGAACCAGAATTGCAATTTCCTCAAGTAGTTTCGTAAAATTCATGAAAAAAAGAATATTCTCAAATTTTTTTGGGTTATTGAAGAAGCTAATTGAGGAAACTGAAGGAATACCGTACCACTGATATTGATTGGCCAACGAAAATCAGGCATTAGGTGGTCACTGCTCTCTACTACCACTGTGACCGTTTCTGTCACAGTTCTGCTGGATAGATCGAGATTTTGTACTAAAGTGTTTGTCTCAAAACAAAGCGTTATTTTGAACGCATATCTCTGCGTAAAATGGAGATGACTCCTTATTTTTCTTCCAAGATTTGTACGGTTATTCTTACAAGAATGTAACAAGATAATTTTTCGTCTAACAAAATTGTGACAAAATGGAATTTTGTTTTATAAGAGTTCTAACAGTCATTCAGTTTGCAAAAATGCAAACAAATTAAACAAATTTGGATATGATGAACATCAAAGCTTTATAAAATTTCTTTTCAAAAGTAAAACTTATTTGCAAATAAACCTACACATTTTTGTGACAAATACATTACTGTCCATTATTAATCAAAAAGTAAGATTTAAAATGTTTTTTGCGCACCATAGAATGTAGCGTAGTAAATGTACATAAAAAATTGGCATTTTGTAGTTCAGAAAAACTTCATCAAAAAACTATGAAGAAAATCTACGATGATTCATTTCTATGTTTATTGGAAACTGCAAATTTTTAATTTTATAACAGTAGTCTTGTCTTAGTAATTGATAATATTTTTGTACTCAATCGATAAAGTTCGAGTTTGTTATCTTGAGAATCAGTTTTCAAAATTAAAAAAGTTTTAGAAGATCACTCAAATCCCGCGGAAAAATAAGTTTCAAAAAATAATTTATTATTATTTGTGGGCAAATTTTCCGTCCGTAATAAATGAACCTTAGCTTTGTTGGACAAAAACAATTCAGAGCGTTTTCTAAGCGGTGAATTTATGTTATTTCACCACTAAGTTAAGCACTGATTTTATGTTATTTCACAACTAAGTTAAGCGGTGAATTTATGTAATTTCACCGCATTCACCCCTTATCTCACATAATTTGGACACTTTTTTTCAAAGCGGTGAACTTATGTAATTTCAACGCTAAATTCACCGATAATTTTTTTTTCAACGCATTCACCGCCTGATTGATGTAATTTCACCGCATTCACCGCTTATCATACAAATTTTTCTCATTCACCGCTTGTCTTACAAAGTTTTACGTTGAACGGCGGTGACGCCTCGACCCGGTATGCGAGCAATCATTTCTTGATTTTTCATTAGTGCATGCCTTATTGGTCAACGGTGCATTTTAATCTACAGTCAAAAATCACGTAATATAAGCAAATTGATTCATTATGACGCAGTGATCGGCCACTTTAAAATGGCATTTTTCAAGCGGACAAATAAAACGGCACGTTTTCTCAGCTAACGGATGCAAGAACTATCCGTGGTTGATTCTTTCCTCCTCCCCTGCCAATTGGAGTGCGGCCATGTTGAGTGGAACGCCACCTGACCGCACACCAACGATAATGGTCTACCTAACAATAAACAATGATTTACCGACCAATGACATATTTTGACTAATTAGAATAACAATGTCGGCTAAATTTCTCATTTTTTCTTGTCGGCTAAACGCTTTGTCTAAAAATACTCCGTACACCGTTTTTAATGCATTAAATGAAACAAAAATGCATAAGCAAACCAATGAGAGTGCAGCTCGACTGAACGAACTTACAAGAATAGTATGAGATAACTATTCTCTCTCGCCCCGCGTAATCATTGATTTCCTCAAACTCAACTTTTAACTTGTGTTATGAATTGAAGTTAATTGTGAGCTGCGAGATGAGGCTATTGATCAATTTTGATGGAATTGTGCGATTAATTCGACACAGAAGCAGATCTTTGAAAAGTTACACAATTTGTCAGAGGCCATGAAACATTTACCGGTACGTGTTCAAGATGAAATCGTTTCAGAGGCAGAAGACGAAATTAAGCATCTCAGCATGCAAGTGGACTCGCAGGGGTGTGAGAACGAGAGACTTCACAAACAACTTCACTCATTGCAAAATGAACTGTGTGAGGCCGATGACACAGTGCATGAGTTGGAAATGAGACTAAAAGATGCACTCCAAGTTGTTGCACGTTAGTGTACACCTGTTTAATTCTCCTTTGTTTAACCACAGCTGTTATGCAGATCTTGCAGGCGGCATATAGAAGTCAAAACTTATGTAGAGTCTTGCAAAAACTCTTTCAAGATTTGTTTATGGTTTCAACGGAACGTAAAATATTTTGCGAATGATTCATGAAAGTTTTTAGTATCATTCGCAAAAATGTTCTCATATTTCGACTCGCGATACAAAAATGAAACATTTGATTGTTATACTACGAACGATTGAAATTATGAAAACATTGAAGAAAAGATTCAAAAAAGAAGGAAGATATGGTAACTTTGAAGATCCCAAAACTTTTGACAAAAATCCCAATCAAATGACTGATCTTACTAAACCATTTCAGTGAAATGTTTCAGATACTGAAAGCAACAACTATGAGGTGACGTAAATTCTTGAGCTATATCGAGCTTTCTAATTTTGACGCGAAATTCAAAATTCTTAAACTCAAATTAGCGTAATAAAAAACTTAGAGCAATTTCAGGAGCAAATCGCGGCTCTGGAGGCCGAGGTGTGTGCTCTAAAAGCGACCATTGAGAACCTCTCGTGTGAAGTTTCACTGTTGGAGACCGAGAGAAACGAGCTGAGAGCAGCACTCAAGTCCAGGGAGGGTATCCGGGAGGAACTAGAGAGGGAAGTATTCGAACTGCAGACGAGAATGAGAGAGATGGAGTTTGAAGAGGTGAAAAGACTGAATAGAGTGATTGACGAAATGGAATGCCTACTTCATAAAAAAGAGGAAGAGTTAGTATTTAATTGCTCTCAAACGAAGTCTGTAGCAATTATATTAGTCCTGTCGGTCTTTTTTAATAGCCGCACAGCGATAGCTGGGGCTATTATTGGCCTTCTCTTGGTTTTTTTACAATTCATAGAATTTGAATTGTATTGGGGCGCTGTCTTTTTTTTACGACTCGAAGAGGAGTATTGGAGAAGTCCTTTTTTTAATCAATTTTTGGAGTGAATTTTGAAGCGGGAAATGAAACGCGTGAAAAAATTTGGAATGATTTTGGTGCTGAACAAAAGTGAAGAGCGGAGCGAAAAGAGAGTGGTTTTTGTTCACACCGCTGTTTTTGACAGAGCGAGAAATTGATGTGTGAAAAAATTTTTTCTAAGCGAGCGAATTTTTTTGTTCACGTGCGGCTTTTTAAAGCAGTTTTTTACAACTTTTGATGGTTATGAGGTTTGATTACGATATTGTATTAGTTTTAGGTTTGTTTTGATAGGAATTGAAGGTTGCAAGTAGTTAATTTGATTTTTAATGCTAATTTGGAGGTTTTTGATCAGTTTTGCTGATTTTTAGACGAAATTTAATAAATTTTTACCTGTTTTTTTGTTTTACTGCTTTAAGTCGGATTTGAATAGAAGCTCGTTACTTAAGGAATTGTAAGATATCAATTGACTAAAGTTTTATTGGTATAAATCATTTTTTCTAAGGAAAAATGACCAAAAAATTGAGAAATTTTAAACCATTTTCTCATTTTTTGCAGTTTTTCTTTTTTTTTAATCTTACACAAGTGTCTTACCCACCCTATTATAACTTGCCCATTGTTTTGTGCGAGTTTTTCATTGCTCTAATTTCAAAGGAACCTTATTCGGCTTTATGTTTCCTTGTACTAATAAAAAAAACTCATTTAGTTTTTATAGTTTTTTTGTTGAATTTGTTGTTGAATGCCGTTTCTATTCCTTAATTTTTTATGGCATTTGTGGGGGTTTAGGGTTCATAATAGTTGTTCTAGTTGTTTAGTAATAAGTATGGGCAATTTTGGATATGAATCATTTTTTGGTTGAGAAATATGACAAAAAATGGCGAAAATTGGAACTATTTTTCTTAATTTTTTTCTTTGCAATTTTTCGGGTTTTTTCTGTTTTTTGAGACATGTTTCATGGGCTATTATGGCTTGTCTATTGTTTTGCGAGCATCTGGTTCCCCTAATGGCTGAGGAGAATTTTTCTTTGGATTTATATGTTTTTGTAATATTAAGAAATTTACTTTTTCCAGTTTTTTAGTGCAAGTTGTTTTTGAGAGCTTTTTTTCATAATTTGGCCTCAAGTGTTTTTAAAACTTTCAATTAAGTGGTTTTAGTAAGTACTAGTTGTTTTGATGAAGTAATTTTGGCAGAGATAGTTATTTCAGGATCTCAAGTTATAAGTTATGACAAAATTTGATCAGATTTTTTTTAATATGTTAACAGATTTGATTTTTTTGTTTTTACTTTTTGTTTTATGTTTTGGTTTTGAGAAAATCATAAATTAGTGGAAGCAAGTTTTTTCTGATGAGTAGCGGGATGGTGGTTAAATAGATTTTCACTTCGAGTCGTTTCCGGAATTCTTCCGGCTATGTTTTTTTTTAAGATCTGTTCACACATTTTCATGATTTTTTAAGTCAAATTGGAGTAGTGATTTTGGTCACGCCGAAACAGGAAATGGAGCGAAAAAGCGAGTGGTTTTGCGGCGTGAATTTTTTTCGCTGTAATTTTAAAGTAGAGTGAGAAAACGATGTTTGAACAAAAATTCGGTTTCTCGCTAATGGTTTTTTGTTCACATGCGGCATTTTGACATTGATTTTTTGTTTTTTTCTTATTTTTTGATCTGATTTTTTTAAAATGGTTTTCACAATTCACTCAAAGTCCATTCTAGGTCTAGTTTTTCAGTTTAGCCAATGAAAATTCTTTGAATTGTACGTCAGGACTTGTCCTGCTATGTTTTTTTTATTTCGTCGTCATGATTTTTGTTACGACCATATGACGTCACAGCCACTTTTTGTTCATTCGTTCATGTAATTTCAACTGAATTGCATGTGTGACGTCATTTTTCGCTCTTAGTGGAGCGAGTTTTTTTGTTCATGCGCGTGATTAAGTTTTTGGTCACACTTGACTTACCTCACTCACAAAAATGACTTCCTCACTTTGAAATTGACTTTTATTTACTTTAATTCAAAGAGATAAGGTCAAATGGGAGTGTGTCACTCGAAATGAAGGTTATTTGAGACCAGCTAATAGAGGCAGCAATAACTTATACAGACTTTTAATCAAAATAAAACAGATCAGCCTTCAATGAAAAGACGAATTTTTTGGTCTGTCTTTTTTACTATTTTTAGACTGCCGATCTACGAATCTATTGCGGCTATTTTCTGGCAATCTGCCAGCTATGTTTATGCCATTTTTCGCTTGACCGATTTTTCATTTGACGCTTTTGACTTTTCGTCCTGAAAAACGGGATAAACAGGTTGCGCCCAGCGGGTATTAAGTGCTCTTAGAGATTTTCAGCTCTGTTTTAGCTCAAACTGTTTTGGAGACTTCTACTTATGGTGTGAAGGGTGGTTATTAGAGGTTGAACACCACCTCCACTGTTGAACATTATTGCCCCCACCCCACCCCCGCGCGATGTTACCCTCCCTAACCCCACTGTTGCATCACCCTCCCACATAAGCCCTCGGTGCACGCCCCCCCCCCCCGTTTGTAGATACGGACGAACAACCTCTTGCTAAAAACACGCTATTTTATACTAATTTGCACAATTTTTTTTCAAGCTTTTTGAAAATTTTTGACAATTTTTAATTTTTAATAGCCCTAGGTGTCAAGTAACCTCCTCTAGGTTTTAATAAAGGGTTACTGCATAGTTTCTAGTGGTAAAAGAATGGTCTCAATATTTTAACATCTCGACTTTTAGCATTAGGAATTTTTTTCAAATTTTGTGACATCTATTTTTCCTTATTCAGGTCTTTCCAGACAAAGGGCCAAAAAACCTCCTCTCCTATATAATGGATAAAAAGTTTACTGACAAATTTTTTTTGGCCATGGAATAGTTTTTCAACTTTTTAATGTCACAAATTTTAGCAATTCCTCTAAGGCTTGAAAATAAGTTATTGTACAATTTCCAGATGTAATGGAATGTCTTGCCAACTAAGATTTAAACTTCACAAATTTTAGAATTTTTCGAGAATTTTTGCAATTTTTTTTTCAATTTTTCTGACATTTAGAAGTCATTAATCAGGTTTTCTGGGCCTCAAGGTTCAGAAAATTTCCGTTATGGTTTAATGAAAAAAAAAACTGGAATAATTTTTTTGGTCATGGATTAATTTTCAACTTTTCAATATTACAAGTTTTTGCAATTTTTTATAAAGCTTGCATTTAAAAAAATTTTTTTTTTAGAAAGTCTTTGGAAATTTTAAGTTTTTTTGGCCTCAAGAGCCACGGAAGTTCCTCCAGGGTTTAATTAAAGGTTATTGTATATTTTATAGATGTATTGGAATCTGTTTCAAGATTTTAATATCACGAATTAAAGCAATTTTATTAAAAAACTTCTTGAAAGTTTTAGGTTTTTTTTTTAATTTTTTGGCATTTTTTTAGTTTTCTCTAGCCTCAAGAATCAAGGAAGAATCAGGAATTTCCTCTACTTGACAGAGCTTATAAGTTTTTTTTACTGCAAAGATGAATATTTTGTTTTTAATTTGGCCTTTTTTCAGTTTTCTTCTGTATGGTATATTTATCAACAAGGCTAAAAAACAAGAAATTGAAGAGTCAAATCCTATCATGGAAAATATTCCTATCTTTCTTGCTCTTTCTGTCGGTTCGGGTTTCTTTTTTTCTCTTTCTGCTTCACGTTTTATCTCTCGTTCTCTCTCTTTTTCTCTCTCTCTCTCTCTCTCTCTTTGTTGATGCCGCACTTCAGCTGCTGCTATGTGGCGTAATGTCATCAACTTTGATCCTCAATAAGGATGAGTAATTGTAGAAATGTTTTTACCATAAATGACTTATCAGGCACTTTTTAGGAAATCATTGTTAATTGCTCTTAAAAGCAATTTGTATCAAATAATTTACCCCGTTTGTCTCTTTTATGCGGCTGGACTATTCATTGTCTGACCCATTTAACTTTTCGTTGTCAGAACCTGGAAAAACAGGTAGCGCCCAGCGGGCATTAAGTTCTCTTAGAGCCGTTCAGCCCACTAGTTTTCAAGTATGCGATTAACAGAAACTGTTTGGAGACTTATACTTATGGTGTGAAGGGTGGTTCTTAGAAAATTGCACCACACCCCAACCACCCACCGGCCCCACATCAGTCCCCCCAAAGCACTTTTGCACCCCCGCTGCGGCGCACCCCCGCTGCGCTCACCTTACTCTCCTTCAATTATTCTAAAGCTAGCCTCACTAAACCGTGGCTGGCTACTGACAGAGCCAACCGCTCGCCGGTTGTTTGATAGCAATTCGCCCGACGTTAGTCGGTTATGTTTTTAGTTTGCACTCTGCTAATGGTCCACTCTGATCACCCATAAACAAAAATCTCTACATATTCAATAATCATTAATCTATTTGACAAAAAATGAAAAAAGAACCTCTGATCTCCCATATCCAACTCCTTATCATTGAGCCTCGAATAATGTTCATGTTTTTATACTAATCTATGAGTTTTTTTCCAACCTTAGTTTGTATGAATAGAATGAAATAATAAAAATCATACTTTTCTTAAACACTATTGTTTCATATGTAAATCAATTACCTGCTGTTTTCCCATATGTCAAAGTTGATCATTATATTTCCATGATTCAACGAAGCTATATTTACCAACATAAAACAGTTTGGAACAACTTGCTAATGCCTCAATGTGCCTTTTCAATTTTAAAAAAGGTTTAAAAGTAACCTCCATCAGAGATCATTCAATGAGCCCTGGTTATACCGAATCTGTACTCGTTCTGTTGCAGCAAAAAAAATCATTTTGTCACGTTTTAAAACATAAGCCTAAATTCTCTGTTCAAAAATCAATCATTCGCAGTGATTTTGTTCCGCGCTATGTTTTTACTACATGCCTGGTGAAAGAAAAAGAAATACATGTGGCTTGGAGCAGTAACATGCGAGAAATTCAGTTGCGGTTTTTAAGAAAGTTCATTTAAGTTATCAATTTTTATTAAGAAATGAGATGAAATCCTTCTAAAAATGCGCTTATATTTTCAACTGAGACTTCTTTATATGAAAAATGTAACTTGCAGTAACAATTATCTAAATGCCTCCTCCGTTTGGCATAATCACAAACCGTTTGAAACGGGATTTAATTTACTCGGGTTGAATTTTTTAAAACACTCAATTTTCTGCTTAATTTTTTGATGTTTTCTCTTCCTGATTCTATCGGAACTGCTTTTGAGCTATTTAAACTGCTTTCTGAAAGAATTCAAATACTTTTTAATTGTTCAAAGACCCCAAACCTGATCTTCCCCAACTCAAATTTAAAAATATATCTCATAGACAACCAGGTCAGTTTTGTATATTTCCGCAGAATTGGCTTAAAATTGGTAGAGCCGATTGGCTTAAAATTGGTAGAGCCGATTGGCTTAAAATTGGTAGAGCCGATTGGCTTAAAATTGGTAGAGCCGAACAAAAAAGTAGAGCCGATATAAACATCCTATACCCCAAATAAATTGGGAGGGTTGGAAGAATGAAGTCAAAAATATTTAATGATTGGCTATGTATCTCAGACTAAAGATTGGCTATGTTTCTGTCAGATGAAGGCTCGCTTAAAGGTCAAACTCAGTCACGTGCTCGCAAAATCATATGACTTGTTCGTTAGTGACCAAAATTTTTCACTGTAAAGATTCTGAAGAGGCTTCTGTCATTTCAGGCTTGGTTGCATAAAACGTGATCAAGAAAACTGCGTGAGAGAGAACAGGAACATCTGTATGCAACTGTGCGAGACAGAAAGGTGTCTGAGAGACACAATGGGAGAACTAGAAGATGCAAAACAGGAAATAGGGACACTCAAATGTCAATTGGAGAAATTGAA
The DNA here is from genome assembly GCF_964194025.1 of Convolutriloba macropyga. Lineage (NCBI taxonomy): Eukaryota > Metazoa > Xenacoelomorpha > Acoela > Convolutidae > Convolutriloba > Convolutriloba macropyga. The sequence continues at coordinate 30,413,023 of NC_134474.1, read as the reverse complement.
AGAGAGGGAGACCTGTCTCAAATCCAGTTAGTATATCTAAACCTTAATTTGCTATCCGAAACTCAACCAGGTGTGAGATTGAGGAATTATGAACCACGTGTTCGTACAAATCATACAAATTTCCTGCTAATCATTAGGTCATATATGACTGCCGTTAATTATACAAGGTCATGTAACATTTTTCTGGTTTCCAGGAAAACTGAATTGATCATACAAAAATTCAATCAACATACAACGCACTCTTCGTGTAATAGTTGTCAATAATGATTTGCAAAAAAATGCACAGAGACGAAGCTGTCAAAAAAATGTTTGACTGTATTTTCCCGGTAGTCGTACAAGGTCATATTTGATATGCGTGATAACTGGTAATCATAGAAGGTCATACAAAATTTTCTAATTAAGAAACGACACGAATCTGTTTTTTCGCAATTAATTGTGAAATAGTTCGACTCGCGCTTTGACTTTTTCATTCTGTTGGACATTTCGCGGGTCTCCGCCCCCAATTGTTAACGAAAAACATAGTTTTTTGTAAGAACTCCAAAAATTTATCTAATTTAATAGTGGAAAAAACTTTGCCTCTTATCTAAATTGGCATCATTAAAAGCTAAAGGTTCTGCAATTTAAAGAGTTGCGAAAAAACAACTGTACCCCACAACAGCTCACTGAACAAATGACATTTGAGTTGAATGAAAATTAAAAGGAGCCTAATTCCATTTTTGCCATGCTATGTCACTCTTCTCTCGAGTCGAAAAAAATAATCTTTTTGTCATATTTTTTGGATTTGTTTCAAGTGCACCGGACTGTCGCAAATTTCTGAGAACATATCAATGAGATCTGCGAGAAGTTCCCATTTTTGAAAATTTTGTGATTTAATTTAACTGCTCTAAATTAACTTATTGCCTATCGCCCTAAATTAAGTTGTTTTATTTCTCTCGAACGAAGTTTGTAGCAATTATATTAGTCCTGTCGGTCTTGTTTATGTGATTTTTCTCTTGACCGATTTTTCGTCAGACTCATTTGACTTTTCGTTGTCAAAAACCGGAATAAACCGGATTAACTGCTCTTAGAGCCTTTCAGCTCACTATTCTCCAAGTAACCGATTAAACGATTCAGTGAAAATGTTTAGAGACTTATACTTATGGTGTGAATATGTTAAATATGTTGACCCCCCCCCCCCCACGCATCAGCCCCCTCTCACTATACCCCCCCCCCCAATCCCCACCCCTGCACATTGTTCAGGCCCTAAGAGCCCCGTGCAGCCAAAAAACTCCTCCCAACGTTCCCTCCCCCCACTGTTGCCCCTCCTATCAGCCCCCAATTGCACCCCCTGCGCTCACCTTAAGCCCCTTTAATTAAACTAATGCTAGCCTCAGTAAACCATAGCTAGCTACTGACAAAGTCAACCGTTCGACGGACGTTTTGAGAGCAATTCGCCCGAGGTAAGTGGGTTTTGTTTTTTACAATTCAAAGAATTTGAATTGTAATGGGGCGCTTTCTTTTAAGATCTGTTGACACATTCTTATAATTTTTGAAGTCAAATTGGAGTAGTGATTTTGGTCACGCCGAAACAGGAAATCGAGCGAAAAAGCGAGTGGTTTTGCGGAGTGAATTTTTTTGCTCTAATTTTAAAATAGAGTGAGAAAACTGGCGTTTGAACGAAAATTGGCTTTCACGCTAGTGGTTTTTTTTGTTCACATGCGGCAATTTCACTTTGGTGTTTACTATTTTTTCAATTTTTTGGACCGGATTTTTTTTCTAAATGGTTTTCCCAATCCATTCATAGTTCATTCTAGGGCTAGTTTTTTGTTAGAAGCAATTTTACATTTCTCGTTAGCGGTTTTTGTTCTCGCTAGCGGCATTTTGACATTGACTTGCTGTTTTTTTTTATATTTTTTTATCTGATTTTTTTTAGAAATGGTTTTTCCAATTCACTCATTGTCCTTTCTTTCTTGGTCTAGTTTTTTGTTTAGTGAATGAAAATTCTTTGAATTGTACGTCAGGACTTGTCCTGCTATGTTTTTCGTTTTCTGAAGCAGTTAAAAATCAAAAGTTATTCAATAAATATTTATCACGTCGCTTTCTTTCAGATTTGATAGAGCTTCAAAAGCGGATAGACCAGTTGGTGGATGAGAACCTGACTTTGAATGCCATTGCTGGCACTCAACAAGCAGTCACCGAGGAGGCACACAGAACTGCCAAGAGAGTGGAGAACCACATGAGACAAGAACTGGAAAGGCTGAAGTTGGATTTCGATACCGGAGAGAGGAATCGCGCATTCTTGTCTGAGAGGGTCAATGCACTGGAGGTGAGTATTCCGGAAAGGTTTCGAACTTTTTATTGCAAATGATTCTGCAAATATCTGACTAAACTGTGTTGCTATTCACCTGCTGTAATGAGATGCATCTTCTTGTCAGATCAGGACATTTGTCACATCTTATAAGAAACTATTCCCAACAATTCCTACATTATAAGAACTGTTCTCATCAGATCATACACAAAAAAAATTTGTTTTACACAACAAGAACTTTTTATCAAGTCATTGGATTTATCAAAATGATAAACTTTTTTAGTCACCTCTCGGCAAACATTTTCAACACTTTCTAATGTCAAAGAAAATTCATAGAGGTTTGATCTTCAATTGCAAATAAATAAGCTAAATTGTTAGATATTCTGTAATGTACAGAGCTTACTCCGCTCGCTGCATAGTTAGAGCGAATTTTTTTTCAGTAATCGAGAACTGATACGAGATTGAAACAGCACGTCAAAACTGAGAGCGAGGGCCACTTTCAATATATAAGTGAAAACCCGGAAAGTAACCCTGAAAGATCTCATAAAGTTAAACATCCCTATTCTAACCGGCAGTTTTACTCGATCTTATGACAAATATTTTTGAGAAGATATCGTGTTCTAGGCGGAAAATGAGGCTCTCAAAGTAGAAATTAGAATGAACAGAATCTATGGAAACAACAGATGCAACAATAGTGTCAACTTCTTCCAGCCTGAACCCGATGAAACATGAAACTATATGAGGAGCTGTCAAGAGAATGACTTATGATCTATCTATTCCACGGTACATTAATTGTGCATCTAATTTATTAGAAACATATTGTATATAAAAAAAACGTAACACAATTGTCAATATCTTGTTAAAATTTGTAAATTACGATAAACTAGTACACAGTAAAACCTAGAAATAGAATAGAAAACATTTTGTGAACATTTCCCGTAATTCTACCCCAATTATTATCAGTACTTAGAAAACCGAGGATTAGGTCCTGAAAACAGTTATGGGAGAGCTAGACTTGGATCAAGGGAAGGGAGTCCAGACCAAACAGACCAAAAAAACGCTATGGACCAGATACAGCTGACTTTGACCACTCTGTACCAGAACCATCAGACTATAACCACTTTGGGCTAGCCCTAGCGTAATTTTTGTTTACTTACGCGTAAGTTTTCGGTGGCAATCTCAAAGAAACAATTTGTCTTAATTTGGTCTTAGTTATTTTTAGGTCTTGTTATTCTCATTTTGCGGCCACAACAATATAAAAACAATTGCAACCAGTTCCTGACAGCGTGTCAGCTATATTTAGAATTAAAAATTGGACGAACTAAAAATAGCAAGAATGAAAAAGAGGAATTAAGAAGGAAGAGCTTATAAAATCTGATCACAAGTTCATTTTTGGGTGGTTCGATCTGGATGCTTTTCTCCCCAATCTTGTCTCAAGCGTTCATTTGTTAATTCCTATACTTAGAACTTAGGATTCCTAAACTTATAAATATATATATTTATTTATATGTATCTATATATATATATATATATATATATATATATATATATATATATATATATATACATATACATATACATATATATTTGTTTGTATATATATATATATATATATATGTATATGTATATATATGTTTGTATTTGTTT
>NC_134474.1:30322606-30408889 GCF_964194025.1 Convolutriloba macropyga | reverse complement strand
ATTAACCACGCACAAAACTTTTATGAAAACGCATATTGTCCAACAAAAAACACATCTGTTATGACATAATATCATTGGAAAAATAGTACTTAAATTACAGGGAATATGGTGGAACCTATCAATGATGAGAATAGGTTACAAGTTTACGAAAAGAAAAAATCTGAAAAGTGTAAAAAGAACTTTGAGAACGCACATTAGTGTAAACTTTAATACTAATCGCTATAAACTGAGTGCATTGAGCAACATCATTCATCCAATTCTCATTTAGAAGCTTATGAGACCAGTTAGCATTTTAAAACTACATAAAGAATTAAAAAAAGGCAAAAACAGCTTGATCAAAAAAAATTGAGCGACAAAAATGTCGAAGCCAATAAAAAAATGGTACTAAAATCTCTAATCTCATAGAGTTTTTAACAAAATGACTTCAGAAAATCAACAAGTATGAACAAATAAATAAACTACGAAAATTGTGAGGAAACCCGTTATTTCAACGCCGTTAACTTCAATAGGTTTCAACGTAAGACAAAAAAAGCACTAAGTTATGCCTCCTTGAGAAATCAAGGATGTTTATCAATCATAAGTCATCAACAGGACATCACAATAAGTTGTATGATTTTGAAAACATCAATAAATACACTCAAAAACCAAAAACTCAGTAGAAAAATGCGAGAAAGTGTCAACGCCATGTAAACCATAAACTTCTCCCTGAAATCTTTATCTCTGATTCTTTGAGCGCCTTCTTTAGGACGCTGAGAACTACCAATATTAGAATAATGTGATAAAATTCTAAAGGGAAACAAAATTACAAAAAAAAAGAAAAATTAAAAGAATATAAGAAACTCGTGGCATCGAAGCCATAAAACCAAATGTTAGATGATCAAACTGCAAGCCAGATTCTTTTTATATGCAGTAGAAAAGAACGAGCTCCTGTCATTTTTGATATTGACTGACAGTTCACGAAAATAAGTTTAAGATTGGTTAATGTCAAAAAAATACTAAAAAATTATTATTAAAGTATTAACAATTATTAAATTCAAGATCTTTCATCGGAAGTCAAAAAAAACTGCACTATGCCTTGACGGGAAGAAAAAGATGTTTGCAATTAAATTGTCATCAATAAGACATCACAATAAGTATTATGGTTATGAAAAAAAACAAATACATGCAAAAACAATAAACTCAGTAGAAAAGTGCGAGAAGGTGTCAAAGCCAATTAAACCATAAACTTTTCTCTGAAATCTTTGTCTATGATCTTTTGAGCGCCTTCTCTAGGACGCTGAGAACTACCAATATTAGAATAACGTGATAAAATTCTAAAGGGAACCAAAATTACAAAAAAAAAGAAAAATTTAAAAAATATAAAAAAACTCGTGACATCGAAGCCATAAAACCAAATGTTCGTTGATCAAACTGCTAGCCAGATTCATTTTAATTACAGTAGAAAAAAACGAGGTCCTAAATTTTTTGAGATTGACTTACAGCTCACGAAAAAAAGTTTAAGATTGGTTAATGTCAAAAAAATTCTTAAAAAAATATTTTTAAAGTTTTAACAATCATTAAAATCAATATCTTTCATCGGAAGTCAAAAAATAAACTGCGTTATCCCTCAATGGGAGGAAAAAGATGTTTGTCATCAATAAAACATCACAATAAGTATTATGGTTATGAAAACCACAAGAAATACATGCAGAAACCAAAAAACTCAGTAGAAAAGTGCAAGAAAGTGTCAAAGCCATTTCAACCATAAACTTTTCTCTGAAATCTTTATATCTGATCCTTTGAGCGCCTTCTATAGGACACTGAGAACTACCAATTTTGGGATAATGTGACAAAATTCCAAGGGACCCAAAATTACAAAAATAAACAATAATTAAAAAAATATGAAAACTCGTGGCGTCGAAGCCATAAAACCAAATTTTAGTTTATCAAACTGCTAGCCAGATTCATTTTAACTACTGTAGAAAAGAACGAGGTCCTGTCATTTTTGAGATTGACTTACAGTTCAAGAAAATAAGTTTAACATTGGTTAACGTCAAAAAAATTGTAAAAAAATTGTTTTTAAAGTATTAACATTCACTAAATTCAAGATCTTTCAACGGAAGTCAAAAAATACACTACGTTATGCCTCGATGGGACAAAAAAGATGTTTGTCATCAAAATGTGACCAATAAGACATCACAATAAGTATTATGGTTATGAAAACAACAAGAAATACGTGCAAAAACCAAAAAAACTCAGTAGAAAAGTGCGACAAAGTGTCAAAGCCATTTAAGCCAAAAACTTTTCTCTGAAATCTTTACCTCTGATTCTTTGAACGCCTTCTCTAAGACACTGAGAACTACCAATATAAAGATAATGTGATAAAATTCCAAAGGAAACCAAAATTACGAAAAAAAAAACAAAAATTAAAAAAATATATTAAAAAACTCGTGGCATCGAAGCCATAAAACCAAATGTTAGATGATAAAACTGCAAGCCAGATTCTTTTTAAATGCAGTAGAAAAGAATGAGGTCCTGTCATTTTTGAGATTGACTCACAGTTCAAGAAAATAAGTTTAAGATTGGTTAATGTCAAAAAAATACTAAAAAAATTAATATTAAAGTATTAACAATCATTAAATTCAAGATCTTTCATCGGAAGTCAAAAAAATACTGCGCTATGCCTCGATGGGAAAAAAAAGATGTTTGTCATCAAATTGTCATCAATAAGACATCATAATAAGTATTATGGTTATGAAAACAAAAAACAAATACATGCAAAAACAATAAACTCAGTAGAAAAGTGCGAGAAAGTGTCAAAGCCATTTAAGCCATAAACTTTTCTCTGAAATCCTTATCTATGATCCTTTGAGCGCCTTCTCTAGGACGCTGAGAACTACCAATATTAGAATAATGTGATAAAATTGTAAAGGGAACCAAAATTACAAAAAAAAAAGAAAAATTAAAAAAAAATATATAAAAACTCGTGGCATCGAAGCCATAAAACCAAATGTTAGATAATAAAACTGCCAGCCAGATTCTTTTTAAATGCAGTAGAAAAGAACGAGGTCGTGTCATTTTTGAGATTGACTCACAGTTCACGAAAATAAGTTTAAGATTGGTTAATGTCAAAAAAAAACTAAAAAATTTTTTATTAAAGTATTAACAATCATTAAATTCAAGATCTTTCATCGGAAGTCAAAAATATACTGCGCTATGCCTTGATGGGACGAAAAAAATGTTTGCAGTCAAATTGTCTTCAATAAGACATCACAATAAGTATTATGGTTATGAAAACAAAAAAACAAATACATGCAAAAATAAAAAAACTCAGTAGAGAAGAGCGAGAAAGTGTCAAAGCCATTTAAGCCATAAACTTTTCTCTGAAATCCTTAACTATGATCCTTTGAGCGCCTTCTCTAGGACGCTGAGAACTACCAATATTAGAATAATGTGATAAAATTCTAAAGGGAACCAAATTACAAAAAAAAAGAAAAATTAAAAAAATATATATAAAAACTCGTGGCATCGAAGCCATGAAACCAAATGTTAGATAATAAAACTGCCAGCCAGATTTTTTTTAAATGCAGTAAAAAAGAACGAGGTCGTGTCATTTTTGAGATTGACTCACATTTCACGAAAATAAGTTTAAGATTGGTTAATGTCAAAAAAATACTAAAAAATTTTTTATTAAAGTATTAACAATCATTAAATTCAAGATCTTTCATCGGAAGTCAAAAAAAATACTGCGCTATGCCTTGATGGGACAAAAAAAATGTTTGCAGTCAAATTGTCTTCAATAATACATCACAATAAGTATTATGGTTATGAAAACAAAAAACAAATACATGCAAAAACAAAAAACTCAGTAGAGAAGAGCGAGAAAGTGTCAAAGACCTTTAAACTATGAACTTTTCTCTGAAATCCTTATCTATGATCCTTTGGGCGCCTTCTCTTGGACGCTGAGAACTACCAATATTAGAATAATGTGATAAAATTGCAAAGTGAACCAAAATTACAAAAAAAAAGAAAAAATAAAAAAATATATAAAAACTCGTGGCATCGAAGCCATAAAACCAAATGTTAGATGATCAAACTGCAAGCCAGATTCTTTTTAAATGCAGTAGAAAGAAAACAACGAGGTCTTGTCATTTTTGAGATTGACTCACAGTTCACGAAAATAAGTTTAAGATTGGTTAATGTCAAAAAAACACTAAAAACATTTTTATTAAAGTATTAACAATCATTAAATTCAATATCTTTAAACGGAAGTCAAAAAATACACTGCGCTATGCCTCGATGGGAAGAAAAAGATGTTTGCCATCAAATTGTCATCAATAAGACATCACAATAAGTCGTATGATTTTGAAAACAACAACAAATACACTCAAAAACCAAAAACTCGAGAAAGTGTCAAGTAGAAAAATGCGAGAAAGTGTCAACGCCATGTAAACCACAAAATTCTCCCTGAAATCTTTATCTCTGATTCTTTGAGCGCCTTCTCTAGGACGCTGATAACTACCAATATTAGGATAATGTGATAAAATTCTAAAGGGAACCAAAATTAGAAAAAAAAGAAAAATTAAAAGAATATAAGAAACTCGTGGCATCGAAGCCATAAAACCAAATGTTAGATGATAAAACTGCTACCCAGATCCATTTCAATTACAGTAAAAAAAAACGACGTCATGAATTTTTTGAGATTGACTTAGAGCTCACGAAAATAATTTAAGATTGGTTAATGTCAAAAAAATACTAAAAAAATTATTATTAAAGTATTAACAATCATGAATTTCAATATCTTTCGTCGGAATTCAAAAAATACACTGCGCTATGCCTCGATGGGAAGAAAAAGATGTATTTCATCAAAATGTCATCAATAAGACATAACAATAATTCCTATAATTATGAAAACAACGACAAATACATGCAAAACCCAAAAACTCTTTCTTCTCTTCGGCACTTTCTTCTCGCACAAATGTGCGAGAAAAAAGTGTCGAAGATATTTAAACCATTAGCATTTCCATGAAAACATTATCTAGGTGCCGTTAGATTTTTTCTAAGAGCCAATTTGAACTATCGATAATAGAAAAATGAGATAAGATTTCTATAGAAAAAAAATTACAAACAAAATATTTAAATTGTTTTATAAATTATTGAAAACTCGTGGCACTGAAGTTTTGAAACCAAACCAATAGTTAGCAGATAAAAGCGCTTTCCAGAATTATTTCGTTTACAGTTATAAGGATGAGTGTCCTGCCATTACTGGGACTGAATTTTAGTTCATGAAAAAAAGTTGAATAAGAGTTAGTGTCAAAATTTTTTTTCTTAAAGTCTTAACAGCCACTAAGTTTATTAGCTCCCAACGGAAGTCAATAAAAATGCAACCTTATGCCTCGAAAAGGAGATAAGGATGTTTGTCATCTTAGATTTATCAATAAGACATCACAATAAGACTTATGGTAATGAAAACAACAAAAAAGCAGGCAAAAACCTAAAATTTCAGTAGAGAGTGCTAGAAAGTGTCGAAGCCATTTAAATCATAAACTGTTCTCTGAAATCTTTATCTAAGATCCTTTGAGCGCCTTCTCTAAGAGACTGAGAACTACCAATATTAAGATAATGTGATAAAATTCCAAAGGAAACCAAAATTACAAAAAAAAACAAATATTAAAAAAAAATATGAAAACTCGTGGCATCGAATCCATAAAACCAAAGTTGCGAGGTCATGAATTTTTGATCAAACTGCGATGATCAAACTGCGAGGTCATGAATTTTTTGAGAATGACTTAGAGCTCACGAAAAAAAGTTTAAGATTGGTTAATGTCATGAAAATTCTTGAAAAATTATTTTTAAAGTATGAACAATCATTAAATTCAATATCTTTCATCAGAAGTCAAAATATAAACTGCGCTATGCCTCGATGGGAGGAAAAGGATGTTTGCCATCAAAAAGACATCACAATAAGTATTATGTTTATGAAAACAACAAGAAATACATGCAAAAACCAAAAAAACTCAGAAGAAAAGTGCGAGAAAGTGTCAAAGCATAAACTTTTCTCTCAAAAAAATATCTCTGATGCTTTGAACGCCTTCTCTAAGACACTGAGAACTACCAATATTAAGATGATGTGATAGATTTCCAAAGGAAACGAAAATTACGAAAAATAAAAAAAAATTTAAAAAAATATGAAAACTCGTGGCATCGAAGCCATAAAACAAAACGTTAGATGATCAAACTGCTAGCCAGATTCATTTTATTTACAGTAGAAAAAAACGAGGTCCTGAATTTTTTTGAGATTGACTTACAGCTCACGAAAATAAGCTTAAGAATGGTTAATGTCATAAAAATTCTTGAAAAATTGTTTTTAAAGTATGAACAATCATTGAATTCAATATCTTTCGTCGGAATTCAAAAAAAAACTGCGCTACGCCCCGATGGGAATAAAACGATGTTTGTCATCAAATTATCATCAATAAGACATCACAATAAGTATTATGGTTATGAAAACAACAAGAAATACATTCAAAAACCAAAAAACTCAGGAGAAAATTGCGAGAAAGTGTCAAAGCCATTTAAACCATAATTTTTCTCTGAAATTTTTATCTCTGATCCTTTGAGAGCCTTCTATGGGACGCTGAGAACTACCAATATTAAGATAATGTGATAGAATTTCAAAGGAAACCAAAATTACGAAAACAAAAATTAAAAAAATATGAAAACTCGTGGCATCGAAGCCATGAAACCAAATTTTAGATTATCAAACTGCTAGCCAGATTCATTTTAACTACTGTAGAAAAAAACGAGGTCCTAAATTTTTTGAGATTGACTTACAGCTCACGAAAAAAAGTTTAAGATTGGTTAATGTCAAAAAAATTCTTAAAAAAATATTTTTAAAGTTTTAACAATCGTTAAATTCAATATCTTTCATCGGAAGTCAAAAAATAAACTGCGTTATCCCTCGATGGGAAGAAAAAGATGTTTGTCATCAAAATATGATCAATAAGACATCACAATAAGTATTATGGTTATAAAAACACCAAGAAAAACATGAAAAAACCAAAAAAACTCAGTAGAAAAGTGCGAGAAAGTGTCAAAGCCATTTAAGCCAAAAACTTTTCTCTGAAATCTATATCTCTGATCCTTTGAACGCCTTATCTAAGACACTGATAACTACCAATATTAAGATAATGTGATAGAATTCCAAAGGAAACCAAAATTACGAAAAAAAAACTAAAATTAAAAAAAGTATGAAAACTCGTGGCATCGAAGCCATAAAACCAAATGTTAGACGATCAAACTGCTAGCCAGATTCATTTCAATTACAGTAGAAAAAACGAGGTCCTGAATTTTTTGAGATTGACTTACAGCTCGCGAAAATAAGTTTAAGATTGGTTAATGTCATAAAAATTCTTGGAAAATTATTTTTAAAGTATGAACAATCATTAAACTCAAGATCTTTCAACGGAAGTCAAAAAATACACTACGTTATGCCTAGATGGGACGAAAAAGATGTTTGTCATCAAAATGTGATCAATAAGACATCACAATAAGTATTATGGTTATAAAAACAACCAGAAAAACATGCAAAAACCAAAAAAAACTCAGTAGAAAAGTGCGAGAAAGTTTCAAAGCCATTTAAGCCAAATACTTTTCTCTGAAATCCATATCTCTGATCCTTTGAACGCCTTATCTAAGACACTGAGAACTACCAATATTAAGATAATGTGATAGAATTCCAAAGGAAACCAAAAATACGAAAAAAAAACTAAATTTAAAAAAAATGAAAACTCGTTGCATCGAAGCCATAAAACCATATGTTAGACAATCAAACTGCTAGCCAGATTCATTTCAATTACAGTAGAAAAAAAGGAGGTCCTGAATTTTTTGAGATTGACTTACAGCTCACGAAAATAGGTTTAATATTCGTTAATGTCAAATAAGTTCTTAAAAAATTATTTTTAAAGTATGAACAATCGTTAATTTCAATATCTTTCGTCGGAATTCAAAAAATAAACTGCGCTATGCCTCGATGGGAATAAAAAGATGTTTGTCATCAAATTGTCATCAATAAAACATCACAATAAGTATTATGGTTTTGAAAACAACAAGAAATACATTCAAAAACCAAAAAACTCAGTAGAAAATTGCGAGAAAGTGTTAAAGCCAATTAAACCATAAACTTTTCTCTGAAATCTTTACCTCTGTTTGTTTGAACGCCTTCTCTAAGACCCTGAGAACTACCAATATAAAGATAATGTGATAAAATTCCAAAGGAAACCAAAATTACGAAAAAAAAAACAAAAATTAAAAAAATAGATGAAAACTCGTGGCTTCGAAGCCATAAAACCAAATGTTAGATGATCAAACTGCAAGCCAGATTCTTTTTAAATGCAGTAGAAAGAAAACAACGAGGTCCTGTCATTTTTGGGAATGACTTACAGTTCACGAAAGTAACCTTAACATTGTTTATTGTCAAAAAAATACCAAAAAAATTATTTTTAAGGTATTAACTATCACTAAATTCAAGATCTTTCAACGGAAGTCAAAAAATACATTACGTTATGCCTCGATGGGAAGAAAAAGATGTTTGTCATCAAAATGCGATAAATAAGACATCACAATAAGTATTATGGTTATAAAAACAACAAGAAAAACATGCAAAAACCAAAAAAACTCAGTAGAAAAGTGCGACAAAGTGTTAAAGCTATTTAAGCCAAAAACTTTTCTCTGAAATCTTTACCTCTGATTCTTTGAACGCCTTCTCTAAGACATTAAGAACTACCAATATTAAGATAATGTGATAAAATTCCAAAGGAATCCAAAATTACGAAAAAAAACCAAAAATTAAAAAGAATGAAAACTCGTGGCATCGAAGCCACAAAACCAAATGTTAGATGATCAAACTGCTAGCCAGATTTATTTCAATTACAGTAGAAAAAAACGAGGTCCTAAATTTTTTCAGATTGACTTACAGCTCACGAAAAAAAGTTTATGTTTGGTTAATGTCAAAAAAATTCTTAAAAAATTGTTTTTAAAGTATGAACAATCATTAAATTCAATATCTTTCATCGGAAGTCGAAAAATAAACTGCGCTATCCCTCAATGGGAGGAAAAAGATGTTTGTCATCAATAAAACATCACAATAAGTATTATGGTTATGAAAACAACAAGAAATACATGCAGAAACCAAAAAACTCAGTAGAAAAGTGCAAGAAAGTGTCAAAGCCATTTCAACCATTAACTTTTCTCTGGAATCTTAATATCTGATCCTTTGAGCGCCTTCTATAGGACGCTGGGAACTACCAATATTGGGATAATGTGACAAAATTCCAAGGGACCCAAAATTACAAAAAAAACAAAAATTAAAAAAATATGAAAACTTGTGGCGTCGAAGCCATAAAACCAAATTTTAGATTATCAAACTGCTAGCCAGATTCATTTTAACTACTGTAGAAAAGAACGAGGTCCTGTCATTTTTGAGATTGACTTACAGTTCAAGAAAATAAGTTTAAGATTGGTTAATGTCAAAAAAATTCTAAAAAAATTATTTTTAAAGTATTAACAATCACTAAATTCAAGATCTTTCAACGGAAGTCAAAAAAATACACTACGTTATGCCTCGATGGGACGAAAAAGATGTTTGTCATCAAAATTTGATCAATAAGACATCACAATAAGTATTATGGTTATGAAAACAACAAGAAATACGTGCAAAAACCAAAAAACTCAGTAGAAAAGTAAGAGAAAGTGTCAAAGCCGTATAAACCATAAACTTTTCTCTGAAATCTTTATCTCTGATCCCTTGAAAGCCTTCTCTAAGACACTGAGAACTACCAATATTAAGATAATGTGATAAAATTCCAAAGCAAACCAAAATTACGAAGAAAAAAAATCAAAAATTGAAAAAAAGTATGAAAACTCGTGGCATCGAAGCCATAAAACCAAATGTTAATGTTAAATGATCAAACTGCTGGCCAGATTCATTTCAAATACAGTAGAAAAAAAGAGGTCCTGAATTTTTTGAGATTGACTTACAGCTTACGAAAATAAGTTTAAGATTGTTTAATGTCAAAAAAATTCTTAAAAAATTCGTTTAAAGTATGAACAATCATTAAATTCAATATCTTTCATCGGAAGTCAAAAAATAAACTGCGCTATGCCTCGATGGGAGGACAAAAATGTTTGTCACCACTAAGACATCACAATAAGTATTATTGTTATGAAAACAACAAGAAATACATTAAAAAAAACCAAAAAACTCAATAGAAAAGTGCGAGAAAGTGTCAGAGCCATTTCAACCATAAACTTTTCTCTGAAATCTTTATATCTGATCCTTTGAGCGCCTCCTACAGGACGCTGAGAACTACCAATATTAGGATACTATAAAGATAATGTGATAAAATTCGAAGGGAACCAAAATTACAAAAATAAACAATAGTTTAAAAAAATATAAAAACTCGTGACATCGAAGCTATAAAACCAAATTTTAGATTATCAAACTGCTAGCCAGATTCATTTTAACTACTTTAGAAAAGAACGAGGTCATGTCATTTTTGAGATTGACTTACAGTTCACGAAAAGAAACTTAAGATTGGTTAATGTCAAAAAAATTCTTAAAAAAAAATATTTTTGAAGTATTAACAATCACTAAATTCAACACCATTCAACGGAAGTAAAAAATACACAGCGTTATGCCTCGATGGGAAGAAAAAGATGTTTGTCATCAAAAAAACATCACAATAAGTATTATGGTTATGAAAACAACAAGAAATACATGCAGAAACCAAAAAACTCAGTAGAAAAGTGCAAGAAAGTGTCAAAGCCATTTCAGCAAAAAACTTTTCTCTGAAATCTTTACCTCTGATTCTTTGAACGCCTTCTCTAAGACATTAAGAACTACCAATATTAAGATAATGTGATAAAATTCCAAAGGAATCCAAAATTACGAAAAAAAAACCAAAAATTAAAAAGAATGAAAACTCGTGGCATCGAAGCCACAAAACCAAATGTTAGATGATCAAACTGCTAGCCAGATTTATTTCAATTACAGTAGAAAAAAACGAGGTCCTAAATTTTTTCAGATTGACTTACAGCTCACGAAAAAAAGTTTATGTTTGGTTAATGTCAAAAAAATTCTTAAAAAATTGTTTTTAAAGTATGAACAATCATTAAATTCAATATCTTTCATCGGAAGTCAAAAAATAAACTGCGCTATCCCTCAATGGGAGGAAAAAGATGTTTGTCATCAATAAAACATCACAATAAGTATTATGGTTATGAAAACAACAAGAAATACATGCAGAAACCAAAAAACTCAGTAGAAAAGTGCAAGAAAGTGTCAAAGCCATTTCAACCATTAACTTTTCTCTGGAATCTTTATATCTGATCCTTTGAGCGCCTTCTATAGGACGCCGGGAACTACCAATATTTGGATAATGTGACAAAATTCCAAGGGACCCAAAATTACAAAAAAAAACAATAATTAAAAAAATATGAAAACTTGTGGCGTCGAAGCCATAAAACCAAATTTTAGATTATCAAACTGCTAGCCAGATTCATTTTAACGACTGTAGAAAAGAACGAGGTCCTGTCATTTTTGAGATTGACTTACAGTTCAAGAAAATAAGTTTAAGATTGGTTAATGTCAAAAAAATTCTAAAAAAATTATTTTTAAAGTATTAACAATCACTAAATTCAAGATCTTTCAACGGAAGTCAAAAAAATACAATACGTTATGCCTCGATGGGACACAAAAGATGTTTGTCATCAAAATGTGACCAATAAGACATCACAATAAGTATTATGGTTATGAAAACAACAAGAAATACGTGCAAAAACCAAAAAACTCAGTAGAAAAGTAAGAGAAAGTGTCAAAGCCGTATAAACCATAAACTTTTCTCTGAAATCTTTATCTCTGATCCCTTGAAAGCCTTCTCTAAGACACTGAGAACTACCAATATTAAGATAATGTGATAAAATTCCAAAGCAAACCAAAATTACGAAGAAAAAAAATCAAAAATTGAAAAAAAGTATGAAAACTCGTGGCATTGAAGCCATAAAACCAAATGTTAATGTTAGATGATCAAACTGCTAGCCAGATTCATTTCAAATACAGTAGAAAAAAAGCGGTCCTGAATTTTTTGAGATTGACTTACAGCTCACGAAAATAAGCTTAAGATTGTTTAATGTCAAAAAAATTCTTAAAAACTTCGTTTAAAGTATGAACAATCATTAAATTCAATATCTTTCATCGGAAGTCGAAAAATAAACTGCGCTATGCCTCGATGGGAGGAAAAAATGTTTGTCACCACTAAGACATCACAATAAGTATTATTGTTATGAAAACAACAAGAAATACATTAAAAAAACCAAAAGACTCAATAGAAAAGTGCGAGAAAGTGTCAGAGCCATTTCAACCTGCTAGCCAGATTCATTTTAACTACTTTAGAAAAGAACGAGGTCATGTCATTTTTGAGATTGACTTACAGTTCACGAAAAGAAACTTAAGATTGGTTAATGTCAAAAAAATTCTAAAAAAAAATATTTTTGAAGTATTAACAATCACTAAATTCAACATCATTCAACGGAAGTAAAAAATACACAGCGTTATGCCTCGATGGGAAGAAAAAGATGTTTGTCATCAAAAAAACATCACAATAAGTATTATGGTTATGAAAACAACAAGAAATACATGCAGAAACCAAAAAACTCAGTAGAAAAGTGCAAGAAAGTGTCAAAGCCATTTCAACCATAAACTTTCCTCTGAAATCTTTATATCTGATCCTTTGAGCGCCTTCTATAGGACGCCGGGAACTACCAATATTGGGATAATGTGACAAAATTCCAAGGGACCCAAAATTACAAAAAAAAACAATAATTAAAAAAATATGAAAACTTGTGGCGTCGAAGCCATAAAACCAAATTTTAGATTATCAAACTGCTAGCCAGATTCATTTTAACTACTGTAGAAAAGAACGAGGTCATGTCATTTTTGAGATTGACTTACAGTTCACGAAAAGAAACTTAAGATTTGTTAATGTCAAAAAAATTCTTAAAAAAAAATATTTTTGAAGTATTAACAATCACTAAATTCAACACCATTCAACGGAAGTAAAAAATACACAGCGTTATGCCTCGATGGGAAGAAAAAGATGTTTGTCATCAAAAAAACATCACAATAAGTATTATGGTTATGAAAACAACAAGAAATACATGCAGAAACCAAAAAACTCAGTAGAAAAGTGCAAGAAAGTGTCAAAGCCATTTCAGCCAAAAACTTTTCTCTGAAATCTTTACCTCTGATTCTTTGAACGCCTTCTCTAAGACATTAAGAACTACCAATATTAAGATAATGTGATAAAATTCCAAAGGAATCCAAAATTACGAAAAAAAAACCAAAAATTAAAAAGAATGAAAACTCGTGGCATCGAAGCCACAAAACCAAATGTTAGATGATCAAACTGCTAGCCAGATTTATTTCAATTACAGTAGAAAAAAACGAGGTCCTAAATTTTTTCAGATTGACTTACAGCTCACGAAAAAAAGTTTATGTTTGGTTAATGTCAAAAAAATTCTTAAAAAATTGTTTTTAAAGTATGAACAATCATTAAATTCAATATCTTTCATCGGAAGTCAAAAAATAAACTGCGCTATCCCTCAATGGGAGGAAAAAGATGTTTGTCATCAATAAAACATCACAATAAGTATTATGGTTATGAAAACAACAAGAAATACATGCAGAAACCAAAAAACTCAGTAGAAAAGTGCAAGAAAGTGTCAAAGCCATTTCAACCATTAACTTTTCTCTGGAATCTTTATATCTGATCCTTTGAGCGCCTTCTATAGGACGCCGGGAACTACCAATATTGGGATAATGTGACAAAATTCCAAGGGACCCAAAATTACGAAAAAAAAACCAAAAATTAAAAAGAATGAAAACTCGTGGCATCGAAGCCACAAAACCAAATGTTAGATGATCAAACTGCTAGCCAGATTTATTTCAATTACAGTAGAAAAAAACGAGGTCCTAAATTTTTTCAGATTGACTTACAGCTCACGAAAAAAAGTTTATGTTTGGTTAATGTCAAAAAAATTCTTAAAAAATTGTTTTTAAAGTATGAACAATCATTAAATTCAATATCTTTCATCGGAAGTCAAAAAATAAACTGCGCTATCCCTCAATGGGAGGAAAAAGATGTTTGTCATCAATAAAACATCACAATAAGTATTATGGTTATGAAAACAACAAGAAATACATGCAGAAACCAAAAAACTCAGTAGAAAAGTGCAAGAAAGTGTCAAAGCCATTTCAACCATTAACTTTTCTCTGGAATCTTAATATCTGATCCTTTGAGCGCCTTCTATAGGACGCTGGGAACTACCAATATTGGGATAATGTGACAAAATTCCAAGGGACCCAAAATTACAAAAAAAAAACAAAAATTAAAAAAATATGAAAACTTGTGGCGTCGAAGCCATAAAACCAAATTTTAGATTATCAAACTGCTAGCCAGATTCATTTTAACTACTGTAGAAAAGAACGAGGTCCTGTCATTTTTGAGATTGACTTACAGTTCAAGAAAATAAGTTTAAGATTGGTTAATGTCAAAAAAATTCTTAAAAAAATATTTTTAGAGTATTAACAATCACTAAATACAAGATCTTTCAACGGAAGTCAAAAAATACACTACGTTATGCCTCGATGGGACGAAAAAGATGTTTGTCATCAAAATGTGACCAATAAGACATCACAATAAGTATTATGGTTATGAAAACAACAAGAAATACGTGCAAAAACCAAAAAACTCAGTAGAAAAGTAAGAGAAAGTGTCAAAGCCGTATAAAACATAACCTTTTCTCTGAAATCTTTATCTCTGATCCCTTGAAAGCCTTCTCTAAGACACTGAGAACTACCAATATTAAGATAATGTGATAAAATTCCAAAGCAAACCAAAATTACGAAGAAAAAAAATCAAAAATTGAAAAAAGTATGAAAACTCGTGGCATCGAAGCCATAAAACCAAATGTTAATGTTAGATGATCAAACTGCTAGCCAGATTCATTTCAAATACAGTAGAAAAAAAGAGGTCCTGAATTTTTTGAGATTGACTTACAGCTCACGAAAATAAGTTTAAGATTGTTTAATGTCAAAAAAATTCTTAAAAAATTCGATTAAAGTATGAACAATCATTAAATTCAATATCTTTCATCGGAAGTCGAAAAATAAACTGCGCTATGCCTCGATGGGAGGAAAAAAATGTTTGTCACCACTAAGACATCACAATAAGTATTATTGTTATGAAAACAACAAGAAATACATTACAAAAAACCAAAAAACTCAATAGAAAAGTGCGAGAAAGTGTCAGAGCCATTTCAACCATAAACTTTTCTCTGAAATCTTTATATCTGATCCTTTGAGCGCCTCCTACAGTACGCTGAGAACTACCAATATTAGGATACTATAAAGATAATGTGATAAAATTCGAAGGAATAGTTTAAAAAAATATAAAAACTCGTGACATCGAAGCTATAAAACCAAGTTTTAGATTATCAAACTGCTAGCCAGATTCATTTTAACTACTTTAGAAAAGAACGAGGTCATGTCATTTTTGAGATTGACTTACAGTTCACTAAAAGAAACTTAAGATTGGTTAATGTCAAAAAAATTCTAAAAAAAAATATTTTTGAAGTATTAACAATCACTAAATTCAACATCATTCAACGGAAGTAAAAAATACACAGCGTTATGCCTCGATGGGAAGAAAAAGATGTTTGTCATCAATAAAACATCACAATAAGTATTATGGTTATGAAAACAACAAGAAATACATGCAGAAACCAAAAAACTCAGTAGAAAAGTGCGGGAAAGTGTCAGAGCCATTTAAACCAAAAACTTTTCTCTGAAATCTTTATATCTGATCCTTTGAGCGCCTTCTCTAAGACACTGAGAACTACCAATATAAAGATAATGTGAGAAAATTCCAAAGGGAACCAAAATTACGAAAAAAAAACAAAAATTAAAAAAATAGATGAAAACTCGTGGCTTCGAACCCATAAAACCAAATGTTAGATGATCAAACTGCTAGCCAGATTCATTTTAATTACAGTAGAAAAAACCGAGGTCCTAAATTTTTTGAGATTGACTTACAGCTCACGAAAAAAAGTTTAAGTTTGGTTAATGTCAAAAAAATTCTTAAAAAATTGTTTTTAAAGTTTGAACAATCATTAAATTCAATATCTTTCATCGGAAGTCAAAAAATAAACTGCGCTATCCCTCAATGGGAGGAAAAAGATGTTTGTCATCAATTAAACATCACAATAAGTATTATGATTATGAAAACAACAAGAAATACATGCAGAAACCAAAAAACTCAGTAGAAAAGTGCAAGAAAGTGTCAAAGCCATTTCAACCATAAACTTTTCTCTGAAATCTTTATATCTGATCCTTTGAGCGCCTTCTATAGGACGCTGAGAACTACCAATATTGGGATAATGTGACAAAATTCCAAGGGACCCAAAATTACAAATAAACAATAATTAAAAAATTATGAAAACTCGTGGCGCCGAAGCCATAAAACCAAATTTTAGATTATCAAACTGCTAGCCAGATTCATTTTAACTACTGTAGAAAAGAACGAGGTCCTGTCATTTTTGAGATTGACTTACAGTTCAAGAAAATAAGTTTAAGATTGGTTAATGTCAAAAAAATTCTAAAAAAAATTATTTTTAAAGTATTAACAATCACTAAATTCAAGATCTTTCAACGGAAGTCAAAAAATACACTACGTTATGCCTCGATGGGACGAAAAAGATGTTTGTCAACAAAATGTGACCAATAAGACATCACAATAAGTATTATGGTTATGAAAACAACAAGAAATACGTGCAAAATCCAAAAAACTCAGTAGAAAAGTAAGAGAAAGTTTCAAAGCCGCATAAACCATAAACTTTTCTCTGAAATCTTTATCTCTGATCCCTTGAAAGCCTTCTCTAAGACACTGAGAATTACCAATATTAAGATAATGTGATAAAATTCCAAAGCAAACCAAAATTACGAAAAAAAAACAAAAATTGAAAAAAAGTATGAAAACTCGTGGCATCGAAGCCATAAAACCAAATGTTAATGTTAGATGATCAAACTGCTAGCCAGATTCATTTCAAATACAGTAGAAAAAAAAGAGGTCCTGAATTTTTTGAGATTGACTTACAGCTCACGAAAATAAGTTTAAGATTGGTTAATGTCAAAAAAGTTCTTAAAAAATTCGTTTAAAGTATGAACAATCATTCAATTCAATATCTTTCATCGGAAGTCGAAAAATAAACTGCGCTATGCCTCGATGGGAGGAAAAAAAATGTTTGTCACCACTAAGACATCACAATAAGTTTTATTGTTATGAAAACAACAAGAAATACATAAAAAAAACCAAAAAACTCAATAGAAAAGTGCGAGAAAGTGTCAGAGCCATTTCAACCATAAACTTTTCTCTGAAATCTTTATATCTGATCTTTTGGACGCCTCCTACAGGACGCTGAGAACTACCAATATTAGGATACTATAAAGATAATGTGATGAAATTCGAAGGGAACCAAATTACAAAAATAAACAATCATTTAAAAAAATATAAAAACTCGTGGCATCGAAGCCATAAAACCAAATTTTAGATTATCAAACTGCTAGCCAGATTCATTTTAACTACTTTAGAAAAGAACGAGGCCATGTCATTTTTGAGATTGACTTACAGTTCACGAAAAGAAACTTAAGATTGGTTAATGTCAAAAAAATTCTGAAAAAAAATTCTTTGAAGTATTAACAATCACTAAATTCAACATCATTCAACGGAAGTAAAAAAATACACAGCGTTATGCCTCGATGGGAAGAAAAAGATGTTTGTCATCAAAATGTGATCAATAAGACATCACAATAAGTATTATGGTTATGAAAACAACAAGAAAAACATGCAAAAACCAAAAAAACTCAGTAGAAAAGTGCGGGAAAGTGTCAGAGCCATTTAAACCAAAAACTTTTCTCTGAAATCTTTATCTCTGATCCTTTGAAAGCCTTCTCTAAGACAATAAGAACTACCAATATTAAGATAATGTGATAAAATTCCAAAGGAATCCAAAATTACGAAAAAAAAACCAAAAATTAAAAAGAATGAAAACTCGTGGCATCGAAGCCACAAAACCAAATGTTAGATGATAAAACTGCTAGCCAGATTTATTTCAGTTACAGTAGAAAAAAACGAGTTCCTGAATTTTTTGAGATTGACTTACAGCTCACGAAGATAGGTTTAAGATTCGTTAATGTCAAATAAGTTCTTAAAAAATTATTTTTAAAGTATGAACAATCGTTAATTTCAATATCTCTCATCGGAAGACAAAAAATAAATTGCGCTACGCCTCGATGGGAGGAAAAAAATGTTTATCATCAATAAGACATCACAATAAGTGTTATGGTTATGAAAACAACAAGAAATACATGCAAAAACCAAAAAACTCAGTAGAAAAGTGCGAGAAAGTGTCAAAGCCATTTGAACCATAAACTTTTCTCTGAAATCTTTATCTCTGATTTTTTGAGCGCCTTCTAAAGGACGCTGAGAAACACCAATATTAGGATAATGTGAAAAAATTCCAAGGGAACCAAAATTACAAAAAAAAACAACAGTTTAAAAAAATATGAAAACTCATGGCGTCGAGGCCATAAAACCAAATTTTAGATTATCAAAATGCTAGCCATATTCATTTTAACTACTCTAGAAACGAACGAGTTGCTGTCCTTTTTGGAAATTGACTAACAGTTCACGACAATAAGCTTAAAATTGGATAATGTCAAAAAAATTCTAAAAAATTTATTTTTAAGGTATTAACAGTCACTAAATTCAAGATCTTCCAATGGAAGTCAAAATATACACTACGCTGTGCCTATATGGGAAGAAAAAGATGTTTGTCATCAAAATGTGATCAATAAGACATCACAATAAATCCTATGACTATGAAAACAACGACAAATACATAAAAAACCAAAAACTCGGTAGAAAAGTGCAAGAAGAAGGTGTCGAAGACATTTAAACAATTAGCGTTTCTCTGACAACTTTATCTAGGTGCCGTTGGACCTCTTCTAAAAGCCAATTGGAACTATCAATTTTAGGATAATGAGATAAGATTTCTAAGGGAAACAAAATTACAAACAAAACATTAAAAAAAATTTTTGAAAACATTGAATACTCGTGGCATTGAAGTCATAAAAACAATATTTAGCAGATAAAAGCGCTTACCAGATTTATTTCGCTTACAGTTATAAGGATGAGTGTCCTGCCATTACTGAGACTGATTTTTAGTTCATGAAAAAAAAGTTAAATAAGAGTTAGTGTTAAAAAGTCTTAACAGCCACTAAGTTTAATAGCTCTCAACGGAAGTCAATAAATACGCAAACTTATGCCTCGAAAAAAGATAAGAATGTTTGTCATCGTAATGTTTGCAATAGGACATTACAATATGTCTTATGGTTATGAAAACAACAACAAATGCATGCAAAACCCAAAAACTCATTAGAAATGTGCGAGAAGAAAGTGTCGAAGATATTTAAACCATAAACGTTTCTCTGAAATCTTTATCTATCATCTTTTGAGCGCCTTCTCTGAGACACTGAGAACTACCAATATTAAGATAATGTGATAAATTCCAAAGGGAACCAAAACTACAAAAAAAGCCCCATAAAACCAAATGTTAGATGATCAAACTGCTAGCCAGATTCATTTCAAATACAGTAGAAAAAAAGAGATCCTGAATTTTTTGAGATTGACTTACAGCTCATGAAAATAAGTTTAAGATTGGTTAATGTCAAAAAAATTCTTAAAAAAATATTTTTAAAGTTTTAACAATCATTAAATTCAAGATCTTTCATCGGAAGTCAAAAAATACACTGCGCTATGCCTCGATGGGAAGAAAAAGATGTTTGTAATCAAATTGTCGTCAATAAGACATCACAATAAGTTTTATGGTTATCTAAACAACAACAAATACAAGCAAAAACAAAAAAAACTGAGTAGAAAAGTGGGAGAAAGTGTCAAAGCCATTTAAACCATAAACTTTTCTCTGAAATCTTTGTATATGATCATTTGAGCGCCTTCTCTAGGACGCTGAGAACTACCAATATTAGGATAATGTGATAAAATTCCATAGGGAACCAAAATTTAAGAAAAACAACAAAAATTAAAGAAAAGATGAGAACTCGTGGCATCGAAGCCATAAAACCAAATGTTAGATGATCAAACTGCAAGCCAGATTCTTTTTATATGCAGTAGAAAAGAACGAGCTCCTGTCATTTTTGATATTGACTGACAGTTCACGAAAATAAGTTTAAGATTGTTTATATCAAAAAAAATTCTCAAAAATTATTTTTTAAGTATTAACAATCATTAAATTCAAGATCTTTCAACAGAAGTCAAAAAATACACTACGCCATGCCTCGATGAGAAGAAAAAGATGTTTGTTATCAAAATGTCATCAATAAGACATCACAATAAGTCCTATGACTATGAAAACAACGACAAATACATAAAAAACCAAAAACTCGGTAGAAAAGTGCAAGAAGAAGGTGTCGAAGACATTTAAACAATTAGCGTTTCTCTGACAACTTTATCTAGGTGCCGTTGGACCTCTTCTAAAAGCCAATTGGAACTATCAATTTTAGGATAATAGTTTTAAAGTCTTAACAGCCACTATGTTTAATAGCTCTCAACGGAAGTCAATAAATACGCAAACATATTTCTCGAAAAGGAGAAAAGGATGTTTGAAGGAGAAAAGGATGATATCTTAGAGTTATCAATAAGACATCACAATAAGTCTTATGGTTATGAAAATAACAAAAGCAGGCAAATACCCAAAATTTTAATAGAGAAATGCAAGAAAGTGTCGAAGCCATTTAAGCCATAAACTTTTCGCTGACAACTTTATCTATAATTCTTCGAACGCCGTCTCTAAGCCACTGAGAACTACCAATATTAGGATAATGTGATAAAATTTCAAAGAGAACCAAAATTACAAAAAAGAGGAAAATTAAAAAATATATATAAAAACTCGTGGCATCGAAGTCATAGACCAATAGATAGATGATCAAACTGCTAGCCAAATTCATTTTAGTTGCAGTAGAACAAAACAAGGTTCTGTCATTTTGAGACTGACTTACAGTTCACGAAAATATGTTTAAGATTTGTTTATGTCAAAAAAAATTCTAAAAATTTTGTTCCGTTGGACGTTCTCTGTTGGCCAATCAGAACTATCAATATTAGGATAAAGAGATATGATTTCAAAAGGAACCAAAATTACAAAAAATATCCAAATATCTTTTTAAAAAATTATGAAAACTCATGGCATGGAAGTCATAAGACCAATAGTTAGAAGATAAAACCACTTACCAGAATAGTTTTGGTTGCAGTAAAAAGAAAAGGTGTCCTGTCTTTACTGGGAGTGACTTAATGTTCATCAAAATAAATTTATTATCGGTTAATGTTCAAAAAAAATTTTGAATCTTCATTAAATCTTGACAGCCATTAGCTGACCACTCAAAGCACTATATAGGTTTACCTAAAGCTCATTGGAAAACCGATTGCAATTTTAATTAGCAAGTTTATGCCATAGAACTCACAAAAACTAGTAACATCTCAAAAAGAAAATCAAAACTTCATTAAAAAGTTCGAAAACTCGTGAGTCGAAGACAAAAAACAAAACATGAGTGATTCCCTGAAAACGCATTTTTTTTTTCATTGGGTATCATTAGACTGTAAACGATGATTGTCATTAACGGAACCTCGACATGAAAACAACTAGT
Organism: Convolutriloba macropyga; assembly: GCF_964194025.1. NCBI lineage: Eukaryota > Metazoa > Xenacoelomorpha > Acoela > Convolutidae > Convolutriloba > Convolutriloba macropyga. The sequence continues at coordinate 30,387,078 of NC_134474.1, read as the reverse complement.
CTCTAAGTGACTAAAAAAACAACAACAATAATAATAAATAAATAAAAGTTTTCTAAAAAAAACCTTAAAAACCTCGAAAAGTCTTAATTTGAACAAAAATTACAATAAAAGTGAACAAAAACAATTAATTATTACTTGTTCCCACAAAACTTTAAACCTCGATAATTCCTCGAAAAAAAACGAAAAACGAAAAAATCTTTTTAATTTTGAAATCTACTCTGGACGAGCTTTATAATGATACCACTCACATTTCTCGACGATGAATATATCACTCGGACAAAATTGTCTTAACAAAAAAACCCATTTGAGTACCTAGTTCCTCCCCACACAAGTGGGGTCGGGACAATAATTTCTCTTACTATTGTTCGCTCATGAATGCAACTCTAATCTTAAAACATGTGCCCAGGTACTGATACTTTTGAGTGAACTAACTTTATCAAATCGTACATTTGTTGGCGCTGTGACGTTTGTAATACAATTCAAAGAATTTGAAATGTATTGGGGCGCTGTTTTTTTAAGATCTGTTCACACATTTTCATGAATTTTGAAGTCAAATTCGAGTAGTAATTTTGGTGACGCCTAATCAAGAAATGGAGCAAAAAAGCGAGTGGTTTTGCGGTGTGAATTTTTTTCGCATATTTTTTTGCTCTATTTTAAAAGTAGACAGAGGAAACAAAAAAAGTCGCTTTCTTGCTAGTGATTTTTTGTTCACATGGGGCAATATCACTTTGATATTTACTGTTTTTTCGATTTTTTGGATCGCATTTTTTTCTAAATGGTTTTGCCAATCCATTCAGTTCATTCTAGACCTAGTTTTTTTGTTTGAACCAAACTCCCTTTTCTCGCTGGTGATTTTTTGTTCACATGCGCCATTATTTTTTATCTGATTTTTTTAGAAATAGTTTTCCCAATGCAATCCTAGACCGTTCTAGGTCTAGTTTTTTGTTTAGTCAATAAAATTTTTTGAATTGTTCTTCAGGACTTGTCCTGCTATGTTTTTTTCTTTCAACTGCATCTTTTACCTTTTCGTGACTTTTTTCATGGAGTGAGGTTAATATAAAAGACTTGAGAAATCTTTAATGTAACCCGAACCGGGTAAAGATCAAATAACTTAGTTCCTGCGTAATCGCAGCGGAACAGCATTAGGCCACAGCGGCCTGTTCTCAGCTGCCCTTTTTATTATTATTTCCCACATTTTAGACTGTTCATTTCATATGCTGCATCAACAGTGAATTTTGTCCTGTCAAAATTGTGTTTTCTTGTTAAGTTCTGACACTGTTTTTGATACCCAAATTTATAAGACATTTCACAATATCAGCAAAATGTAAGACAATTTATTGGAAATGATCAAATATTCCAACAAATCTTTCATAAATGGTTTTTTGCGTTCATCACTATCACGTGATATTATTAACCACAGTCGCTATTTTGTGACTAATGAGATTTGTAAACCAAATTTTTGATTAAAATAGCATAGATGCAAAAACACTGGCTACTTGTATGAGTTAATTGGCAACTAAATTGGTTACAGTTCTTACCAGTTGGCGCAAATTTTTATGGTTCATGATTAATTAACCAAAGCCAATTACGAATTCTCCAATTATCGGTTAAACTTTTTGATTATTGGTGTTTTGTGCTTTCGTGCATAAACAGGCGGTTCCCCGGTTGAGGTCCCAGACGGAAGCAAGTATATCCAGACCGAAGATGAACGCACGAGGGGGCGTCGTGCGTTCAAAATTACATAGTCTGGAAACATCAAAAAACGCACGAAAGTCTGAACATGAACGCACGAAAGTCTGTCGAACGCACGAAAGTCTGGACATGAACGCACGAAAGTCTGATCATGAACGCACGAAAGTCTGTCGAACGCACGAAAGTCTGGAGATGAACGCACGAAAGTCTGGACACGACGTCATGAATTTTTTTAGGTTGACTTAGAGCTCACGAAAATAATTTAAGATTGGTTAATGTCAAAAAAATACTTAAAAAATTATTTTTAAATTATTAACAATCATTAATTTCAATATCTTTCGTCGGAATTCAAAAAATACACTGCGCTATGCCTCGATGGGAAGAATAAGATGTATGTCATCAAAATGTCATCAATAAGACATAACAATAATTCCCATAATTATGAAAACAACGACAAATACATGCAAAACCCAAAAACTCTTTCTTCTCTTCGACACTTTCTTCTCGCACAAAAGTGCGAGAAGGAAGTGTCGAAGATATTTAAACCATTAGCGTTTCCTTGAAAACATTATCTAGGTGCCGTTAGATTTTTTCTAAAAGCCAATTGGAACTATCAATAATAGAAAAATGAGATAACATTTCTATAGAAAAAAAAACTACAAACAAAATATTTAAATTGTTTTATAAATTATTGAAAATTCGTGGCACTGAAGTTTTGAAACCAAACCAATAGTTAGCAGATAAAAGCGCTTTCCAGAATTATTTCGTTTAGCAGTTATAAGGATGAGTGTCCTGCCATTACTGAGACTGAAATTTAGTTCATGAAAAAAAGTTGAATAAGAGTTAGTGTCAAAATTTTTTTTCTTAAAGTCTTAACAGCCACTAAGTTTATTAGCTCCCACCGGAAGTCAATAAAAATGCAAACTTATGCCTCGAAAAGGAGATAAGGATGTTTGTCATCTTAGATTTATCAATAAGACATCACAATAAGACTTATGGTAATGAAAACAACAAAAAAAGCAGGCAAAAACCTAAAATTTCTGTAGAGAGTGCTAGAAAGTGTCGAAGCCATTTAAATCATAAACTGTTCTTTGAAATCTTTATCTAAGATCCTTTGAGCGCCTTCTCTAAGAGACTGAGAACTACCAATATTAAGATAATGTGATAAAATTCCAAAGGAAACCAAAATTACAAAAAAAAACAAAAATTAAAAAAATATATGAAAACTCGTGGCATCGAATCCATAAAACCAAAAGTTGCGAGGTCATGAATTTTTGATCAAACTGCGATGATCAAACTGCGAGGTCATGAATTTTTTGAGAATGACCTAGAGCTCACGAAAAAAAGTTTAAGATTGGTTAATGTCATGAAAATTCTTGAAAAATTATTTTTAAAGTATGAACAATCATTAAATTCAATATCTTTCATCAGAAGTCAAAATATAAACTGCGCTATGCCTCGATGGGAGGAAAACGAAGTTTGCCATCAAAAAGACATCACAGTAGGTATTATGTTTATGAAAACAACAAGAAATACATGCAAAAACCAAAAAAACTCAGAAGAAAAGTGCGAGAAAGTGTCAAAGTCAATTAAACCATAAACTTTTCTCTGAAAACTATATCTCTGATGCTTTGAACGCCTTCTCTAAGACACTGAGAACTACCAATATTAAGATGATGTGATAGAATTCCAAAGGAAACGAAAATTACGAAAAATAAAAAAAAATTAAAAAAAATATGAAAACTCGTGGCATCGAAGCCATGAAACCAAATTTTAGATTATCAAACTGCTAGCCAGATTCATTTTAACTACTGTAGAAAAGAAAAGGTCCTGTCATTTTTGGGATTTAACTACAATTCACGAAAGTAACCTTAAGATTGGTTAACGTCAAAAAAATTCCAAAAAAAATTATTTTTAAGGTATTAACAATCACTAAATTCAAGATCTTTCAACGGAAGTCAAAAAATACACTACGTTATACCTCGATGGGAAGAAAAAGATGTTTGTCATCAAAATGTGATCAATAAGACATCACAATAAGTATTATGGTTATAAAAACAACAAGAAAAACATGCAAAAACCAAAAAAAACTCAGTAGAAAAGTGCGAGAAAGTTTCAAAGCCATTTAAGCCAAAAACTTTTCTCTGAAATCCATATCTCTGATCCTTTGAACGCCTTATCTAAGACACTGAGAACTACCAATATTAAGATAATGTGATAGAATTCCAAAGGAAACCAAAATTACGAAAAAAAAACTAAATTTAAAAAAAAAATGAAAACTCCTGGCATCGAAGCCATAAAACCAAATGTTAGACTATCAAACTTCTAGCCAGATTCATTTTAATTACAGTAGAAAAAAACGAGGTCCTAAATTTTTTGAGATTGACTTACAGCTCACGAAAAAAAGTTTAAGATTGGTTAATGTCAAAAAAATTCTTAAAAAAATATTTTTAAAGTTTTAACAATCATTAAATTCAATATCTTTCATCGGAAGTCAAAAAATAAACTGCATTATCCCTCAATGGGAGGAAAAAGATGTTTGTCATCAATAAAACATCACAATAAGTATTATGGTTATGAAAACAACAAGAAATACATGCAGAAACCAAAAAACTCAGTAGAAAAGTGCAAGAAGGTGTCAAAGCCATTTCAACCATAAACTTTTCTCTGAAATCTTTATATCTGATCCTTTGAGCGCCTTCTATAGGACGCTGGGAACTACCAATGTTGGGATAATGTGACAAAATTCCAAAGGACCCAAAATTACAAAAAAAAACAATAATTAAAAAAATATGAAAACTTGTGGCGTCGAAGGCATAAAACCAAATTTTAGATTATCAAACTGCTAGCCAGATTTATTTTAACTACTGTAGAAAAGAACGAGGTCCTGTCATTTTTGAGATTGACTTACAGTTCAAGAAAATAAGTTTAAGATTGGTTAATGTCAAAAAAATTCTAAAAAAATTATTTTTAAAGTATTAACAATCACTAAATTCAAGATCTTTCAACGGAAGTCAAAAAATGCATTACGTTATGCCTCGATGGGACGAAAAAGATGTTTGTCATCAAAATGTGTCCAATAAGACATCACAATAAGTATTATGGTTATGAAAACAACAAGAAATACGTGCAAAAACCAAAAAACTCAGTAGAAAAGTAAGAGAAAGTGTCAAAGCCATTTCAACCATAAACTTTTCTCTGAAATCTTTATCTCTGATCCCTTGAAAGCCTTCTCTAAGACACTGAGAACTACCAATATTAAGATAATGTGATAAAATTCCAAAGCAAACCAAAATTACGAAGAAAAAAACAAAAATTGAAAAAAAGTATGAAAACTCGTGGCATCGAAGCCATAAAACCAAATGTTAATGTTAGATGATCAAACTGCTATCCAGATTCATTTCAAATACAGTAGAAAAAAAGAGGTCCTGAATTTTTTGAGATTGACTTACAGCTCACGAAAATAAGTTTAAGATTGGTTAATGTCAAAAAAATTCTTAAAAAATTCGTTTAAAGTATGAACAATCATTAAATTCAATATCTTTCATCGGAAGTCGAAAAATAAACTGCGCTATGCCTCGATGGGAGGAAAAAAATGTTTGTCACCACTAAGACATCACAATAAGTATTATTGTTATGAAAACAACAAGAAATACATAAAAAAAAACCAAAAAACTCAATAGAAAAGTGCGAGAAAGTGTCAGAGCCATTTCAACCATAAACTTTTCTCTGAAATCTTTATATCTGATCCTTTGAGCGCCTCCTACAGGACGCTGAGAACTACCAATATTAGGATACTATAAAGATAATGTGATAAAATTCGAAGGGAACCAAAATTACAAAAATAAACAATAGTTTAAAAAAATATAAAAACTCGTGACATCGAAGCTATAAAACCAAATTTTAGATTATCAAACTGCTAGCCAAATTCATTTTAACTACTTTAGAAAAGAACGAGGTCATGTCATTTTTGAGATTGACTCACAGTTCACGAAAAGAAACTTAAGATTGGTTAATGTCAAAAAAATTCTAAAAAAAATATTTTTGAAGTATTAACAATCACTAATTTCAACATCATTCAACGGAAGTAAAACAATACACAGCGTTATGCCTCAATGGGAAGAAAAAGATGTTTGTCATCAATAAAACATCACAATAAGTATTATGATTATGAAAACAACAAGAAATACATGCAGAAACCAAAAAACTCAGTAGAAAAGTGCAAGAAAGTGTCAAAGCCATTTCAACCATAAACGTTTCGCTGAAATCTTTATATCTGAACCTTTGAGCGCCTTCTCTAAGACACTGAGAACTGCCAATATAAAGATAATGTGAGAAAATTCCAAAGGAAACCAAAATTACGAAAAAAAAAACAAAAATTAAAAAAATAGATGAAAACTCGTGGCTTCGAAGCCATAAAACCAAATATTAGATGATCAAACTGCTAGCCAGATTCATTTTAACTACTTTAGAAAAGAACGAGGTCATGTCATTTTTGAGATTGACTCACAGTTCACGAAAAGAAACTTAAGATTGGTTAATGTCAAAAAAATTCTAAAAAAAATATTTTTGAAGTATTAACAATCACTAATTTCAACATCATTCAACGGAAGTAAAACAATACACAGCGTTATGCCTCAATGGGAAGAAAAAGATGTTTGTCATCAATAAAACATCACAATAAGTATTATGATTATGAAAACAACAAGAAATACATGCAGAAACCAAAAAACTCAGTAGAAAAGTGCAAGAAAGTGTCAAAGCCATTTCAACCATAAACTTTTCTCTGAAATCTTTATATCTGATCCTTTGAGCGCCTTCTATAGGACGCTGAGAACTACCAATATTGGGATAATGCGACAAAATTCCAAGGGACCCAAAATTACAAAAAAAACAATAATTAAAAAAATATGAAAACTCGTGGCGTCGAAGCCATAAAACAAAATTTTAGATTATCAAACTGCTAGCCAGATTCATTTTAACTACTGTAGAAAAGAACGAGGTCTTGTCATTTTTGAGATTGACTTACAGTTCAAGAAAATAAGTTTAAGATTGGTTAATGTCAAAAAAATTCTAAAAAAATTATTTTTAAAGTATTAACAATCACTAAATTCAAGATCTTTCAGCGGAAGTGAAAAAATACACTACGTTATGCCTCGATGGGACGAAAATGATGTTTGTCATCAAAAAAACATCACAATAAGTATTATGGTTATGAAAACAACAAGAAATACATGCAGAAACCAAAAAACTCAGTAGAAAAGTAAGAGAAAGTGTCAAAGCCGTATAAACCATAAACTTTTCTCTGAAATCTTTATCTCTGATCCCTTGAAAGCCTTCTCTAAGACACTGAGAACTACCAATATTAAGATAATGTGATAAAATTCCAAAGCAAACCAAAATTACGAAGAAAAAAAATCAAAAATTGAATAAAAGTATGAAAACTCGTGGCATCGAAGCCATAAAACCAAATGTTAATCTTAGATGATCAAACTGCTAGCCAGATTCATTTCAAATACAGTAGAAAAAAAAGAGGTCCTGAATTTTTTGAGATTGACTTACAGCTCACGAAAATAAGTTTAAGATTGGTTAATGTCAAAAAAATTCTTAAAAAGTTCGTTTAAGGTATGAACAATCATTAAATTCAATATCTTTCATCGGAAGTCGAAAAATAATTTGCGCTATGCCTCGATGGGAGGAAAAAAATGTTTGTCACCACTAAGACATCACAATAAGTATTATTGTTATGAAAACAACAAGAAATACATTAAAAAAAACCAAAAAACCCAATAGAAAAGTGCGAGAAAGTGTCAGAGCCATTTCAACCATAAATTTTTCTCTGAAATCTTTATATCTGATCCTTTGAGCGCCTCCTACAGGACGCTGAGAACTACCAATATTAGGATACTATAAAGATAATGTGCTAAAATTCGAAGGGAACCAAAATTACAAAAATAAACAATAATTTAAAAAAATATAAAAACTCGTGGCATGGAAGCCATAAAACCAAATTTTAGATTATCAAACTGCTAGCCAGATTCATTTTAACTGCTTTAGAAAAGAACGAGGTCATGTCATTTTTGAGATTGACTTACAGTTCACGAAAAGAAACTTAAGATTGGTTAATGTCAAAAAAATTGTAAAAAAAATTTTTTTGAAGTATTAACAATCACTAAATTCAACATCATTCAACGGAAGTAAAAAAATACACAGCGTTATGCCTCGATGGGAAGAAAAAGATGTTTGTCATCAAAATGTGATCAATAAGACATCACAATAAGTATTATGGTTATGAAAACAACAAGAAAAACATGCAAAAACCAAAAAAACTCAGTAGAAAAGTGCGAGAAAGTGTCAGAACCATTTAAACCATAAACTTTTCTCTGAAATCTTTATCTCTGATCCTTTGAAAGCCTTCTCTAAGACATTAAGAACTACCAATATTAAGATAATGTGATAAAATTCCAAAGGAATCCAAAATTACGAAAAAAAACCAAAAATAAAAAGAATGAAAACTCGTGGCATCGAAGCCACAAAACCAAATGTTAGATGATCAAACTGCTAGCCAGATTTATTTCAATTACAGTAGAAAAAAACGAGTTCCTGAATTTTTTGAGATTGACTTACAGCTAACAAAGATAGGTTTAAGATTCGTTAATGTCAAATAAGTTCTTAAAAAATTATTTTTAAATTATGAACACTCGTTAATTTCAATATCTTTCATCGGAAGACAAAAAATAAACTGCGCTACGCCTCGATGGGAGGAAAAAAAATGTTTATCATCAATAATACATCACAATAAGTATTATGGTTATGAAAACAACAAGAAGTACATGCAAAAACCAAAAAACTCAGTAGAAAAGTGCGAGAAAGTGTCAGAGCCATTTCAACCATAAACTTTTCTCTGAAATCTTTATATCTGATCCTTTGAGCGCCTCCTACAAGACGCTGAGAACTACCAATATTAGGATACTATAAAGATAATGTGCTAAAATTCGAAGGGAACCAAAATTACAAAAATAAACAATAATTTAAAAAAATATAAAAACTCGTGGCATGGAAGCCATAAAACCAAATTTTAGATTATCAAAATGCTAGCCATATTCACTTTAACTACTCTAGAAACGAACGAGGTCCTGTCCTTTTTGGAGATTGACTAACAGTTCACGACAATAAGCTTAAAATTGGATAATGTCAAAAAAATTCTAAAAAATTTATTTTTAAGGTATTAACAGTCACTAAATTCAAGATCTTCCAATGGAAGTCAAAATATACACTACGCTGTGCCTCTATGGGAAGAAAAAGATGTTTGTCATCAAAAGGTGATCAAGAAGACATCACAATAAGTCCTATGACTATGAAAACAACGACAAATACATAAAAATCCAAAAACTCGGTAGAAAAGTGCAAGAAGAAGGTGTCGAAGACATTTAAACAATTAGCGTTTCTCTGACAACTTTATCTAGGTGCCGTTGGACCTCTTCTAAAAGCCAATTGGAACTATCAATTTTAGGATAATGAGATAAGATTTCTAAGGGAAACAAAATTACAAACAAAACATTAAAAAAAATTTTTGAAAACATTGAATACTCGTGGCATTGAAGTCATAAAACCAATAATTAGCAGATAAAAGCGCTTACCAGACTTATTTCGCTTACAGGTATAAGGATGAGTGTCCTGCCATTACTGAGACTGACTTTTAGTTCATGAAAAAAAAGTTAAATAAGAGTTAGTGTTAAAGAAATTTTTTAAAGTCTTAACAGCCACTAAGTTTAATAGCTCTCAACGGAAGTCAATAAAAATGCAAACTTATGCCTCGAAAAAAGATAAGAATGTTTGTCATCGTAAAGTTTGCAATAGGACATTACAATATGTCTTATGGTTATGAAAACAACAACAAATACATGCAAAACCCAGAAATTCAATAGAAATGTGCGAGAAGAAAGTGTCGAAGATATTTAAACCATAAACGTTTCTCTGAAATCTTTATCTATCATCTTTTGAGCGCCTTCTCTAAGACACTGAGAACTACCAATATTAAGATAATGTGATAAATTCCAAAGGGAACCAAAACTACAAAAAAAAGCCCCATAAATCCAAATGTTAGATGATCAAACTGCTAGCCAGATTCATTTCAAATACAGTAGAAAAAAAGAGGTCCTGAATTTTTTGAGATTGACTTACAGCTCATGAAAATAAGTTTAAGATTGGTTAATGTCAAAAAAATTCTTAAAAAAAACATTTTTAAAGTTTTAACAATCATTAAGTTCAAGATCTTTCATCGGAAGTCAAAAAATACACTGCGCTATGCCTCGATGGGAAGAAAAAGATGTTTGTAATCAAATTGTCGTCAATAAGACATCACAATAAGTATTATGGTTATCTAAACAACAACAAATACAAGCAAAAACAAAAAAACTGATTAGAAAAGTGGGAGAAAGTGTCAAAGCCATTTAAACCATAAACTTTTCTCTGAAATCTTTGTATATGATCCTTTGAGCGCCTTCTCTAGGACGCTGAGAACTACCAATATTAGGATAATGTGATAAAATTCCATAGGGAACCAAAATTTATAAAAAACAACAAAAATTAAAGAAAAGATGAGAACTCGCGGCATCGAAGCCATAAAACAAAATGTTAGATGATCAAACTCCTAGCCAGATTAATTCTAATTACAGTACAAAAGAAAGAGGTGTCCTCATTTTTGAGATTGAATTACAGTTCACGAAAATAATTTTAAGATTGTTTATATCAAAAAAATTCTCAAAAATTATTTTTGAAGTATTAACAATCATTAAATTCAAGATCTTTCAACAGAAGTCAAAAAATACACTACGCTATGCCTCGATGAGAAGAAAAAGATGTTTGTTATCAAAATGTCATCAATAGGACATCACAATAAGTCCTGTGATTATGAAAACAACAACAAATACATGCAAAAACTAAAAACTCAGTAGAAAAGTGCGAGAAGAAAGTGTCGAAGACATTTAAACCATTAGCTTTTCTCTGAAAACTTTGTCTTGGTACCGTTTGACGTCTTTCATAAGCCAGATAGGACTATCAATATTAGGATAATGGGATAAAATTTCAAAACGAACCAAAATTACAAACATTTTAACTTCTAAAATTTGTGGCATTGAATTCAAAAAACCAATAGTTAGGAGATAACAGCGCTTACCAGACTTATTTTGGTTAGAGTCATAGGGATGAGTGTCGTGTCATTACTTAGACTGAATTTTAGTTCATGAAAAAAAGTTAAATAATGGTTAGTGTCAAAAAGTTTTTTTTAAAGTCTTAACAGCCACTATGTTTAATAGCTCTCAACGGAAGTCAATAAATACGCAAACATATTTCTCGAAAAGGAGAAAAGGATGTTTGAAGGAGAAAAGGATGATATCTTAGAGTTATCAATAAGACATCACAATAAGTCTTATGGTTATGAAAATAACAAAAGCAGGCAAATACCCAAAATTTTAATAGAGAAATGCAAGAAAGTGTCGAAGCCATTTAAGCCATAAACTTTTCGCTGACAACTTTATCTATAATTCTTCGAACGCCGTCTCTAAGCCACTGAGAACTACCAATATTAGGATAATGTGATAAAATTTCAAAGAGAACCAAAATTACAAAAAAGAGGAAAATTAAAAAATATATATAAAAACTCGTGGCATCGAAGTCATAGACCAATAGATAGATGATCAAACTGCTAGCCAAATTCATTTTAGTTGCAGTAGAACAAAACAAGGTTCTGTCATTTTGAGACTGACTTACAGTTCACGAAAATATGTTTAAGATTTGTTTATGTCAAAAAAAATTCTAAAAATTTTGTTCCGTTGGACGTTCTCTGTTGGCCAATCAGAACTATCAATATTAGGATAAAGAGATATGATTTCAAAAGGAACCAAAATTACAAAAAATATCCAAATATCTTTTTAAAAAATTATGAAAACTCATGGCATGGAAGTCATAAGACCAATAGTTAGAAGATAAAACCACTTACCAGAATAGTTTTGGTTGCAGTAAAAAGAAAAGGTGTCCTGTCTTTACTGGGAGTGACTTAATGTTCATCAAAATAAATTTATTATCGGTTAATGTTCAAAAAAAATTTTGAATCTTCATTAAATCTTGACAGCCATTAGCTGACCACTCAAAGCACTATATAGGTTTACCTAAAGCTCATTGGAAAACCGATTGCAATTTTAATTAGCAAGTTTATGCCATAGAACTCACAAAAACTAGTAACATCTCAAAAAGAAAATCAAAACTTCATTAAAAAGTTCGAAAACTCGTGAGTCGAAGACAAAAAACAAAACATGAGTGATTCCCTGAAAACGCATTTTTTGTTCATTGGGTATCATTAGACTGTAAACGATGATTGTCATTAACGGAACCTCGACATTAAAACAACTAGTCTCTAAGTGACTAAAAAAACAACAACAATAATAATAAATAAATAAAAGTTTTCTAAAAAAACCTTAAAAACCTCGAAAAGCCTTAATTTGAACAAAAATTACAATAAAAGTGAACAAAAACAATTAATTATTACTTGTTCCCACAAAACTTTAAACCTCGATAATTCCTCGAAAAAACACGAAATACGAAAAAAATCTTTTTAATTTTGAAATCTACTCTGGACGAGCTTTATAATGATACCACTCACATTTCTCGACGATGAATATATCACTCGGGCAAAATTGTTTAACAAAAAAACCCATTTGAGTATGTAGTTCCTCCCCACACAAGTGGGGTCGGGACAATAATTTCTCTCACTATTGTTCGCGCATGAATGCAACTCTAATCTTAAAACATGTGCCCAGGTACTGATACTTTTGAGTGAACTAACTTTATCAAATCGTACGTTTGTTGGCGCTATGACGTTTGTAATACAATTCAAAGAATTTGAAATGTATTGGGGCGCTGTTTTTTTAAGATCTGTTCACACATTTTCATGATTTTTGAAGTCAAATTCGAGTAGTGATTTTGGTGACGCCTAATCAGGAAATGGAGCAAAAAAGCGAATGGTTTTGCGGTGTGAAATTTTTTCGCATATTTTTTTGCTCTATTTTAAAAGTAGACAGAGGAAACAAAAAAAGTCGCTTTCTCGCTAGTGATTTTTTGTTCATATGGGGCAATATCACTTTGATATTTACTGTTTTTTCGATTTTTTGGATCGCATTTTTTTCTAAATGGTTTTGCCAATCCATTCAGTTCATTCTAGACCTAGTTTTTTTGTTTGAACCAACCTCCCTTTTCTCGCTGGTGAGTTTTTGTTCACATGCGCCATTATTTTTTATCTGATTTTTTTAGAAATAGTTTTCCCAATGCAATCCTAGACCGTTCTAGGTCTAGTTTTTTGTTTAGTCAATAAAATTCTTTGAATTGTTCTTCAGGACTTGTCCTGCTATGTTTTTTTCTTTCAATTGCATCTTTTACCTTTTCATGACTTTTTTCATGGAGTGAGGTTAACATAAAAGACTTGAGAAATCTTTAATGTAACCCGAACCGGGTAAAGATCAAATAACTTAGTTCCTGCGTAATCGCAGCGGAACAGCATTAGGCCACAGCGGCCTGTTCTCAGCTGCCCTTTTTATTATTATTCCCCACATTTCAGACTGTTCATTTCCCAGGTTGAGGTGCCATCCGGAAGTGACCTCTGATCAGACCGTGCCAGACGAAAGTAACCTCTGATCAGACCATCCCAGACCAAAGTATCCTCTGATCAGACTAAAGTGCGCTCGAAACACCGTGTGCGCTCTAAGTGCGCTCGAAACGCTCTCTGATCAGACCTTTCCAGGCGGAAAGGAACTCTGATCAGACCAAAATCAGACCATTGTCCAGACGATTGTGCGACCATGGCCCAGACCAAACCCAGACCATCGTCCAGACGATTGTGCGCTCAAAAGTCACACCTGATCAGACTATTGTACGCTTGAAATCACCTCACCGCACGAATTTTGTTATAATATATTCATTTCATACAAAATGATGTTTGCATTATTGAATGCATCTAAAGAAAAGACCATTCTAAAAGTTATAATGCTAACAAAAAGAAAGCCCAACTGCTGAGAAAAAATTTATTTAGTATACATTAGTGCATATTTCTCCATTTAATCCACCTCTGATCAGACCATTACCATCCTGAAGTGACCTCTTATCTTACCATCCCCAGACCGAAGTGACCTCTGATCATACCATACCCAGAACGAAGTGACCTCTGATCATACCATCCCCAGACCGAAGTGACCTCTGATCATACTATTGTGCGATCGAACCAAATCCCAGACCCTGTAATTTTGGTCTGGGAACACACCGTGTGCGTTGGACTTGGTCTGATCAGAGGTCACTTCCGGATGGCACCTCAACCTGGGTTCATATGCTGCATCAACAGTGAATTTTGTCCTGTCAAAATTGTGTTTTCTTGTTAAGTTCTGACACTGTTTTTGATACCCAAATTTATAAGACATTTCACAATATCAGAAAAATGTAAGACAATTTATTGGAAATGATCAAATATTCCAACAAATCTTTCATAAATGGTTTTTTGCGTTCATCACTATCACGTGATATTATTAACCACAGTCGCTATTTTGTGACTAATGAGATTTGTAAACCAAATTTTTAATTAAAATAGCATAGATGCAAAAACACTGGCTACTTGTACGAGTTAATTGGCAATTAAATTGGTTACCGTTCTTACCAGTTGGCGCAAATTTTTATGGTTCATGATTAATTAACCAAAGCCAATTACGAATTCTCCAATTATCTGTTAAACTTTTTGATTATTGGTGTTTTGTGCTTTCGTGCATAAACAGGCGGTTTAGCTAGCGCGACTGTTTTTTTTTCTGTTTTATTTGGACTATATTGTCTAGAACTATTTTGTTCAGATTAATTGACTTTAAAACAATAAAAACTATAGAAAATAGAACACCCGAAATTAAATTCGCTATCATAGAACTGAATTGAGTTTCAATCATAAATTTTCCACAAAACAAGGTTAATTAGTGCTCAAATCCGCCTGGTTAAATTATCAAACAACGGTGGAAATTTCGGTAGGGGTGCAACCTCAAATATATAGTACTTGGACACCCGAATATAGATTATATTTAATACAATCGGAATAAATTAATTATGATAATGACATAGTTTGATATGTAACATCAAAGCTTATGACACAGATAAGATTACAATGATCGATCTCATGGCGTGGCAATCATTTTACTTAGTTAATTATGATACTAACCAGTTCCAGCTCAATTTGGCTCTGTTCTATTGCTGAAAACGGGCTTATTTCTGTCGTTTATAAATTGAACTTAAGTTCTCGTTTTGCAGTAACATTTCACGAGTGAATTTCACTGCATGCACGCGCGATCATATTTCACAGGATTTAATATTCCGAGAATTGGCTCTACCTAAAATTGAAAGATTTCATAATTGGAATCTGCTACAAAGGTTGTCTTGCTGTAGCAGATAAACTATATATGTTATGCGAATTATTGGTTCGCGAACACTTGTCGTACAAACTGAAAAGAGCAACTTGAAGCTTTAAACTGTTACACAACCTTTTTTTATTCAGTTACGCATTGTTTATTTCCTTATATTCTGGTGACGTAATTTAGATCTTTTCAAAGTTTCTCCCGTACTTAACACCAAGTCAATATCAGTACTGGGCAAGTCTAATTTCAAGTCTAGATATCAGTACTGATTCAGAGCTAAGATCATAACATATTTAAGACTTGTCAGACTTGGCAAGTCTAAATATAAGTGCGAAAATAAAGTTGAGTACGGTGATCGAACCCACGCTCTCCATCTCCTTAGGTCTTTGTCCTTCTTACTGCGCCACCGTGACTGTTAAAATAATGTCTTATGCGCTGTTCTAATACGCTTGAAAGAAGCAAATTTCAAGCGAGAAAGCGAGCAAATTATATTACATGGGAGACTTGCATTTACAATTGCCCAGTACTGATTAACACTTGGAGTTCGGTACGGGCTACCTGATCAAAAATATAATTTACCAATTTTGAAACTCTCAACAATGTCAGACGAAAAGACGCCCTTATTGGACGGAACTGAGCCAACCCGAAATCAGAGTACGGCCTCTGCATTAACGGAACTCACAAATCCTGATGATGCAGTTGCAACTGATGACACAAGCATTGAGGTGTTTGACCAGGATGAGGACGATGACGTCACAAGTGTCAACCAAGCTGCAGGCCAATCACAGTCGATCAGCGTGTCTGCTTCGGTCTCACAGTCCGCGCGGTAGGTTGTTTGAAATAGTAATAAGAAAGAGAGTTATCGAGTATTTCCTCGACAAATTCAGACAGCTTCCATCTAATGTCCCACATTTTAACTTCTGTTACTCAATCTGTATTATCTGCTGAACATCACGTATGTAGAACGTCACTGAGTGCCATATGCTATGTTTGATGCTGCAAAGATATGTGAACATTTTCAAATCATCTTAACTCGTTGTTCTTTTCAACCATCTTAACCATTGGTTCCCTAGATGAATTGCCATTCACCCTTGCGAAATATTCAAAGTCAGATTGCCGTATCTTCCCATATGATTTAAAACTCTTGCCAGATATTTTAAAACACATTCCCATAGTTATTTTAAAACTCGGTAAAACTCTAGCCAAATAACCCCTTTAACTACCAACCATAACGCTGGGCACACAACTTCTTCTTATGGTAGCAGAGACGCAATTGTCAAATGGTAAAGTCTGTGACGGCATTGTCTCCGCTTGCTCCTCAGCGAACCAATCTTCAGCCGATGAGAAAAAAATTTCAATATCCGGAACAATTGGCGTCCGGGAGATTTTCTCGGTTCAGCCTTCAGAGCGAGAAAACCAGTTGCATTGGACGTGACTGTCAGTGCAAGTTTTTCTTTTGTAACTGTCAATTTGATCAAACTCAACTTCAAGTGCATGTTTGCGCATGATTACGCTCTTGGTCAAACTGAGGAGCGGATATAAGGTCAACACGAATCCAATTGTTGTTAGATGAGAATACCCATAGTTTCACATATGAAACAGAAGATTCAACGCGTGCTCCGATTGGTAGCGGAATTTGAATTAAATTGGATCATAAAGCATCTGAACGAAATAAAAACAATTATGACCCAAATATCTCGATGGCGGATGTTTATACTGTTGGTTTATTGTTTATACTGTTGGATATTTTATGAGCTATAAAAACTCCGAGGATAATGTCAGTCGAAACTCGTTGCTTGGGGTTGTTTTCTAAAATTAGTTCCCCCAACCTGAGATTTTTTCACTGAAGAAATAGAAATACAAGTAAAAAAAATACAGTTTTCGACGAGAGTGGTGCATTGCAATTCGAAAAAGTAGGCAAACAAAGCGAACGACAAAATCCTGAGTCCAGGAAAAACATGCATACGGTTTTGACGCAGGAATTGCAAAATGTAAGTGTTAAAGAGTTTTTCACGTTCTCCAGGCACAGTTCTTTTTCTGCCAGATACCGCAGATAAGCTCTAAGTACTAGAAAACTGCGATCAGTACACCAAAGTAAGATATCTTGATTGGCGGTCAGAGCACGATGCTTGGTTCAATTCCAAATCAATTTGAACGTATTCAAAAAACAATGAGCAGTTGGGCAGCCGTCGGAAAATTAACATAGACCTCTCAAGTAAAACAGACAATCTATTGGTCTCCTGTGATTCCAGTCAGTTGAATAACTCAAATTTTGAAAGTGTTGATCTCTCAATAAAGTCCCAAAGTAACAAATTGCCCGAGGTGTTGACAGCATTGAGTTCGTACGTGCCAATCTGTCGATTTGTTCCAATCAAAGTCAGAGCAAGATGTTCTCAATTGCTATCAAGTATTCTTCTTGAATATGTTGAGGTTCCGGACAACAAGACAAAATGGCAAAAGCTTTTCTCGGTTTAAAAGAGCAATGCATTTTGCACGTTGGTTCTACATGCTCGTAACCGAGAAGCCAAAAAACAAAATTACAATCAAGACCAACGTCTCGCAGACCGTTTTGATCTTTGGAACGCCGGAGAATGTGGGAAGCTTTGGTCAGAAGCGGCCTCCATGAAAGCATCAAAAAGACAGACAACGAACAGTATTGAAGAAATAACGGTCAGAGCAAAGCTGCTAAAGTTTTAGCTTCTGGAGGTCTTGCACCCAGTAACAAAGCTGCATTGAAAGCCCTGGAAAAGTTACACTCGAGAGAACCGTTGCGCGGCGTCAGTATACCTGACGACATAGCATCCAATGCGTTCCAATTCAGTAAAAACGTAGTCCATGAGCAACTGCAGACATTCAACAAGCACACTGCAGCCGGTCCCTAGTTCTGGGAAAACCTTCTGGAAAACCAGAATGTTTTCCCAGAACATCTTCAGCGCGCAGTAGACTGCACTGCACCTGATCGGTCTGAGTTTGCTCTGAAAGCGATCAAAAAAGTTTGTAAACTTTGGTAGCAGGGGTCTCTTTCCTGCTTCTAATTCCAAAGCACTGTGCTGCGCTTCACTCACGGCTTTATACAAAAAGAAAGGTTGATTGCGTCCGATAGCAGTTGCAGAAATGTTTTGCGAGCTTCATTGCAAAATGCTTGGCAAGTGAAGCTAAATCAGAAGAAACTGAGCTGTTTGATAGTCTGCAAGTGGGAGTCGGCCTTAGCGGAGGCGCTGAGGCAATCATTCATTCTTCAAAAACTGCATACGATAACATAGATAGTGCTCAGTCGTACGAAGGTGTGCTTCAAATTTATTTCCAAGAAGCTTTTAACTCAGTCAAGCGTTCACATTTAAGTGACTTGTGAATTTATTCCTCGAATTGCCACCTTCAACAGTTTTTTGCTACTCCCAGCACATACTATTTTTTATATCAAAGCAATCAATCAAAGTGAATTCGGTGTTCAGCAGGGTGATCCTTTGGGACCGTTATTGTTCTCCTTGACGTTATCGCCAACCATATAGAAGATCAAGACTTCAGTTCCGAGTTTGTTACAGCACCCTTGGTACCAAGATGGTGGGTTTATTGCTGTGTCTGATGATCAGATCAACCAAACGTTTGGAATCCTGGCTAACGATCGTCCTGAGAGAGGTCTAATCTTGAAAAAAGACAAATGTGAGCTGTGGTCAATTTAAAATTTACGCTACGTTGATCAAGCAATAAAGAAGAATTTAAGAAACGGTTTTGAAGTTCTAGGCGCTGTGGTTGGCTCAAAAGAATTTGTCGCTTCTTGTTTGAAGAGTTGAGTTCAAAAAATTTATCTATGCTGGACAATTTACATCAACTCAACGATCCTCGATGTGCATTAGGTACCTTTGCTCATTGTTTGGGAACACCAAAAGTAGTATACTCTTTACGAAGTAACAATCCATCAAAGAGATGCTCGAAGTATTAAAATGTTTCAATGGCGGCCAAGGAGAAGTGTTGGATCAAATATTTGGCTCGATTATTGGTGATGACGCATGCAAACAATCTTCCTTACCTATCAATTTGTCATGACTAGGCGTCAGACAGTCACAAGAGCAATACAAAGGAGCCTTTGTGGATGCAATTGTAGCCTCAGACGACCTGGTCAACAAAATAAAAATTAAGCGTCCCTCAGAAAGTGACACTTTTAAAGAGTTACACCAGACTCTGGAACCGTTCAACCCATTTTCGCACAAGCAGATTAACTTGCTGCCCTAATATGAAATCAAACGTCAACCTGGGAAAAAGTAAGACTCCAATCACTATGGCTGCCTCAATTTGGCGCGTGGTTTGCTGCGCCTTCAATTCCCGCCCTAGGTCTTCACCTTTCGGCTAAGGAATTTCAGGTCAGTGTCATGTACAGGCTCGGGATTTCGAAGAAAATGTCCTTTTTGCAGTTCAGGTACATTGAACACATTTGGTGACCATGCAGTTGCCTGCCATGGAAGGGGAGATGCAATTTCAAGGCACAATGGAATTCGCGACCTTATAGCTTCCGCCTGTTCAGTAGCTAATTTGTCCCCGGGTAATTGAAAAACGCTATCTCATTGCGGAAAACAACTCACGCCCCGGAGACGTCTATCTGCCTTCTTGGAAATTTGGCCAATCTGCTGCTCTAGACATATCAGTGACTTCCTTTCTGCAAATGAACATTATTTTTCTTGTGGAAGAGAAATCTGACTATACAATTGAAGCTGCGGAAGACCGAAAATATGCTCAGTATGAAAATAGCTGTGCTCAACAAGGAATTTTGTTCGTCCCTCTGGCAATCGAAGTTTCGGGCTGTTGAGGACTCTGAAGGAGGCCTTAATGCGCATTTCAACCTTAGCTGAAAGCAGAAATTATCAGTCAGTGGGTAATTCCATTGCATTCGATAGGGCAGTTCAGTCACTTTCTGTTGCTATTATACGAGCTACTATGCTGTTGTCGCGAGCGCCGTAGTTGAACGCAGTAATTAGTTTATTTTGTCTGATAATTAGCAACCCGATTACGTGGGACGCAATGTAAAGATAATTATTCCTAGACGCTTGTGTTGAGTTGAATCAATCTCTTGATGAAATAGAAATACGCCCAGAATCCTTAGCGAACTCACGCAACGAGAGGGCAGCCTTTTCTAAAGAATTCTACAGAAGTCATCTAACAGGAGGGGACTTGTGCTTATTTCAACTTCAATAATGGAAGAAATTAAAAACCGAGAGCTGAGTGGTTGAGGGAGAAACACCGAAGATCGGAGAAAACATTAGGATTGGCAATAGGAAACCTTCAACAAACTTAAGATCAACCAACTTTAGATCAAGATAAACCACGATTATTTAAAAATGGAAACCAAGCAGTTTATTTTGCTGCTCCCCACATCTATCTTGAGAAGCCCCAATTCAATGAGCAAGCATCTTACCATCTCCAGCAGTGTCCTAGTGCACCTCTCAGCTAATCGGTTCTGTTGTGACATCTCTGGTATGGTGTTTTGCTGTAGCGTGCCTGCATCTAGCAACCCGATGCAGTGCATCGTGTTTTCCTGTACAGTTCATTCCGGTCCATATCCGCTTGATTCAAATGACTCAATAGTCCGCGACACTTCCTACCACTGTCACGTTTAACGATGGGAATCTAGAAAACGTCAGGATAAACAAAAGAAATTATTTGCTTGTGTTGTTTTATCCGAGTTCTCTTCTGGAATTCAATTCAGCTATTTCTTTTCTCGAATGTGAAGCTGTGTCCCCACTCCGACTGAGACTGATAAAAGGTTGAGATTAATCAGACCTTCTTGATACAGATAAGAGGTCTGAAAAATAGTCAGGCACATCATAAGCATTCTTGAGTTTGCATTGGAATTTCCGTTTCTTTGAGGATATGCTAATCCTC
This sequence comes from Convolutriloba macropyga, assembly GCF_964194025.1. Lineage (NCBI taxonomy): Eukaryota > Metazoa > Xenacoelomorpha > Acoela > Convolutidae > Convolutriloba > Convolutriloba macropyga. The sequence continues at coordinate 30,366,079 of NC_134474.1, read as the reverse complement.
ACACAGCTTCTGCCCAATACTATGGTAGCGCCTCAATTTTCGTTTTGTGAGCCTTGATTGAAGGGGCACAAAGTTTGGGATCGCGTCAATGTTTGTCACTATGTGATCTGTACAACCACTGTTCACTGGCATGCCTGCTGTCTTCCAATAGGTAAAAGCTGCCCAGTATTCCTTGTATGGTGTAGCCAATGTTGTTGGACCCATTGCCACTGACTCATGTCTGCCTCCATCGTTTTGTCTCCCGCCTGCCCTCTCTGGGTAACCCTTGTCGTCACACGTGCTCTATTGTGCTGCCTACTTCCTCCTGCAGTCCTGGTCAAAGTGTCCATAGATATCACACGCAAAGAAGTTTCCTCTATTGTATCCCTTTTTGAAATGAAGCTTCACTGCCAGTGTCACTGAACCACTTGTCCCTGGTATCTCTGCACTGTGTATCTCTTTTCAATGTGCAGCCTTTTCCTCAACTCTGTGAAGTTGATGTTCAAGTTTTATTTCGAAACAAAATTTTCATACCTCACTGGCAGACCAACGACGATCAAAGAGTTGAATAGGCTCTCCAATACAACCTCCCTGCTTCTTGTAGCGTTGTGAGCAACCCCTGTTCTCTGATTAAGAAAATTTGTTACTACTCAGAGCCCTCGAGCAGCAGTTGAGCAAGCTTTGCCACCAAAGTCCCCACTGTCGGCGTCTTCACAGTCTGAAATCTCTCTTGCAAATGCTTCGGAGCACTTGCTCTATCTCTGACGCCCTCATCTCCCACACAATCATGTCTCTTCAGCATGAGTGTTGACCCATTTAGAGCCAGTGCCAGATGGCACCACACATTTTTTCGTTTCTCCTGGATCTCAGCAACTTCCTGCTCATATGCATCATTCAGCCGCTGATGGTTCTTCTCCTAATCATTGCATGCCCCATTGTCAAGTGGTGCAGACTCCTTGGGTTGCTCCTCCGTCCTAGGTATTGATTTGTAGAGTCCCTTTGTCTACATCATTGCCACAAATCTCGTGCTCCAGATTGTGCCTTTCCTGTGCCTTTCGTGTGTAGTTCAGCAGCTTCACTCTCTGTTGATCCACCGTAGGCTGAGCATGCATAACAGTTTTGAAAACTATTGCAGAAAAAAATGCAGAAAAAAATTATGACAAACAACAACAAAATATTTTTGTTTTAGAAATTATTTTTATGATTTGGTAACCTGTTAGATTCTGGAATTTTGCAAGCGGAATAAAAAGTTTTTTTTTTAACTGAGTAGAAAAATTAATTGCTCAAAACTGTGAGGGCAAGAAAGTGATATTTTATAGTAGAAATTGTAGATTTACAGGAGAAATCTAATTATTTGATTAAGATAGTGGTTTGACTTCGGAGATGAAGAAAAGGCTAAAGAATCAGTGAAAGTGACATTTTTCAAGTGAGGGCTAAAAAGTTGAAAAGGCTAAAAAAAATCAGCTGTATAATTATTTTCCCATCATCAATCCGAGAAAGTCGAGATATAAAATTAATCTTTGCACCATGATTTAGAGTGGGGGTGGCAAGGGTTACCCAATACGGTCTGCGTCTGCAATTTTTCTAGAAACCGGTCGCAGGGGATACCTTAGTTAGTATGCATTACACTTTTCTAAGAATTCGTTCACTTTTCTGGTTGTATCATGATCATTCAATATCTGCTGGGTATATTTTACATCAAACAATTTCAATCTAATAATAGCTGTCTAGATGCATCAGCTTGGACCGATTATTAATTCTAGGCGCCATTTATTGACGATCCACTTCTATTTAAGTTTTGTAATTGGAATCAGTTTGCCCTTCTACTTAAGTTTATTACTATAGTTTGATCGAATTTCTAACAGCTTCTATAGTTGCAATTAGATGTATTTCCGCAACATTTTTGTCCAAATCCCCATTTTCTTCTTGTTGTTTCTTCATAGGTACCCACCCAATCAAAGCGTATAAAAAGTTCTTTTAATAAATAGAGAAGGGAAATGCACTATAAAAATGGGATAAGAACATTTTAAGCCGACACTTTGAACAAACAGGAAAATTGACAAAGATTCGATGTGGCCTCTTAATTTTGAATGGGCATCAAATAATTCAAACTTAAACTAAGGTTTAGACTATTTAGTTTTATAACATCAATTACTGCCAATGTTGTGAGTAATCACTTTGATTTATTTAACTTTTTAATTGACAAAATCATATGCTTTCTGTAGCACTGTTTGGTCAAGAAAGAGTTGAAACATTTTGATGCCATCATTTTGGTTTCAAATTTATGAAAACAACTTCATAAGACGTTAAAAGTAAATCAACAAATTCAGAAATCATGAAATCAAGTATTATGATGAACTTGTACTGGAGCTTCATTCAACACATCTTTAAAATGGAGGATGCCACCGCCGGATTCGCTCGCAATTCAATTCTCAAAACTGCGTGAAAGCAGAAGTGGAAATTCCGTAAACAAAATTTCTTGATTAAAATATTGATAGAACCAAAATTTACTAAATGGAAGCTTAATTTTGTCTTTTTGCTTCGTTTATGTCTGGAGTTTAGTTCAAAAAATATGTAACACGATTAAGTTTGCGTCAAAATAAGCCAAAAATTTTTAGGGCAAAGGAATCAAGAAAATTACTCATTTAAAAATTGTCACTTTTTTAGGGTAACCGTAGAACGTTTGAACTCATTAATTGCTCTTCAACAAAGTTCATAGCAATCATTTTAATAGTTTTGGTCTTTTTTATGCAAATTTTTCGCTTGACCATTTTGCGTTTTTCTTCAAGAACATTTTCTTCTCAAGTGACTTTTCCACGCTTTTCGTTCTTCATTTTTGAGTGATCTCTATTGCTCTCAATCCCAAGAAAAGCTTGTTGATATTCTAAGGTCGGTTGCAGCATAGCAAAAATAAGGGGCAAATAGCACAGAGGGCAGTCCAAATGATTATGAAGCGGGAAGTCATAACCGTTGGGTTCAAAATTTTTTCACCCGCCTGTCGTTCGAGAGCATTTCTTCCGACAATAGTTGGTTTATGTTTTCGTAGCGAGAATACGTAACAGTTCAACACAATTCGTTGTTACTTCGTGTGTTTGTGATATTAATGTTTTGAGGGCTTAAAATTTGTTTGACAAATCAAGTATTTAGTAGAGCCACGCCTGATTTCAATTCACAGCTAGATACAAAATGTTTTATTTCCTTTTGAATTTAAAACAGCCTGAAGTCAAAGAGGCTTGAAAACAGTTCAGTTATGTTTGCGATTCAAACAAGTCTACTGTTATTACTATTTTTTGTTGCTATTTGATTAAATGCTACGAAGTAATATTAAAGCCAAATTTATTACCTACAATCAGCAGTTAAGCTATGAGTAGCCTCTGACAACAAAGTTTTTGATAATGCGCTTGTGTTTTGATCAAAAAATTTTTTAAAAACGAACATACTTTGATGAGAGATTGATTTTTGCGGAAACAAACAAGAATAAATTCATATATGTTGTTATTTTGTGAGTGAATTCGGTTGATAATTCAGAGGAGAAACTCGACTACTGTTGCTTCAATGATAGCGAACCGTTTTTGATACTGAATCCTCCTTTTGATTCTGAAAGGCAACCTTTATTCTCTTGATTAGTTTTGTGATGTTAATTCATTACCTGGTTCATTTCATTTTTTAACATACATGGCCATCAGCCCACAAGTACGGAATTCGGAGAAACCCTCCACTAAAGAAATCAAAATAGCTCCAATGAACTTTGCAAACTCAGAATTTTCAGGTGTCAGACTATCCCCAGCTGGCCGATTTTCAAAAATTTCATCAGACGAAATATGTGCTAAGAGTGTTAGCAGACATTTATGTCGTGTAGAGTTCGTAGCGAGAATGCGTAACAGTTCAACACAATTCGTTGTTACTTCGTGTGTTTGTGATATTAATGTTTTGAGGGCTTAAAATTTGTTTGACAAATCAAGTATTTAGTAGAGCCACGCCTGATTTCATTTCACAGCTAGATACAGAAAGCTTCAGCTCATTTTGAATTTAAAACAGCCTGAAGTCAAAAATTCTCGAAAACAGTTCAGTTATGTTTGCAATTTAAACAACTCTGTAGAGTTTATGTCGTATAGATTTCAATGCAAAAACTTCAGTTGGCGTACTTCTTAGTTTCAGTTCATTGTTTGGTGGAATTTTTACAGGAACCAATTATATTTGGTGTCAATAGTATGTGTAACCAAATATAAAAGCTATGTGTTCAACAATAATTGTAGCTGGCGTTTAGTATGACAAATCTTTGCAAAGAATCACAAAAGACCGCTATGTGTACAAAAATGACTTAATCGGAGCGCTGAATCAGTTCCTACATATCTGTATTGCAATAGTAGTTGCTCAATACTGATACAGTTTGGCTTGGCTTTAAATCATCGTATATATAGATTAGACATTTCTTTTTCTCTTCTTTTGGTTTTTTGATAAACTGTTCACTCACGCGTTCTACAATAATGTAAATAAATCGACGCTTATCGTCATTCATCATTTCAGCACAAGACTATGGCACTCAAAAGATGTTGACTGATCGTGTTGAATGAAAAAACTTGATCCGTAGGATAAGATAACAACAGTGCGAAATAGAATCGAATTGAGTTAAGTTATCCAACTGATCGATTTGAGGTAGAAATCGTTGTACTTGCAATAACCAGATATATTTTGTTACTGTATTTGAGTAGAAACCTGTGGACATCGCAGCACAAATTCCAGGCCTCCTCAACGTTGCCTACTCCCTCATCCTACGCTCAATTAGCAGACGCCAACATAACTCAGATACCAGAACAGGAACCCCCTACAGACAGGCGATCCAGTTTTCGCAGGCGGAGGCTAGACTCTGCTGGAAGTGTGCTGACAAGGGGAAGTATCGTGTCCATACTGGGGGAAGAGAGAACCGGGGAAAACTTGATCACATGGTACCAATGTCTCGCCCACCTGCTCAAAGTTCGTTCATTATTAAGCATTCGTTAAAAAATTCTATTGTCAAATAAGTGCAACCTAATCAAGGCCTGAAAAACGTAAAGTGAAATACTCCAAGTGACTATAGGTATGGGCTGACTGAGTAACGAAAAGAAAAAAAATCGAGGACTGCAAATGATGATTTGTTCATAAGCATTTTCAGAAATCTCAAAAAATCTTATGAATTTATTATCGACAGTCATTTGAATGGAAATCAAGATAGAAAATCGACATAATAAGACTTAGCACGAGAAAAGTTCTCAAATTACAATCTAGTTTATCATCATCGTTAAAACTGACAGTTGCTTCCTTGTGATTTTAGAGTATGATTGGTTGTGGATTGCTGGCTCTCCCATTCGCCTTTTCCCTGGCTGGAATATTGGGTGGGCCATTGCTCATGTCATTGCTAGCAGTTATTGCACTAGTGGCCATGAACTTCCTAGTTGACGCAAGTCGACATATGTGCAGAGTTGAGGAGAGGTTAGTCTAACCAGGTCATCAATCAAACAGAATAATGGCTTTTCTTTTGAGTAGATGTGTTTCTCTGGATGCATTTGGTTGTTGACTAGCAACCGAAAACAATTTTTTACGTCATGAACAAGGGATACTTGTTAAAAGAACACTTGAGTGTCCAAATGGAACGATTGACAAGCAACCATATGATGTGATCAGACGATCGGCAATAACTGATCACAAATCAACGTTATCCCTACATCCTGTTTATATCAGGTGCACAGGGCGTTGAGACTGTTCGTAGGAATGGAATTTCTAACTTACGATAACTTGAGAAAATTCAGAAAAAATAGCAAGTACTAACATTGCAATATTTCTCAGAAGTTTTGAATTGAATTAGAAACAAATATAATGGATAAATAAATAGACTTTATAGACAGTCTTTTCAGCAAATATTGATCTTGATAAGTAGTGGTTTTCTGACCTTGTCTCAAATGAACAGGTTGACCAGAGGTTAATTACTAAATAGGAGATGAACTTGTTTCAACAATATTGGTTTTTGGGCCTTTTTCGTTTATGATAAACTTAAGAAATTTCTTGGGCTTGATTATATTCAAATATTTACTTTTGCCGGGTATGAAGACCGGTTCATTTTGTTCTCTTTCAGACCATCTCTTCAATTAGATCTTTTAAGTAAATCGCTACTGCCTGTTGGTAAGAGAGAGAGAGAGAGAGAGAGAAAAAGAAAGAGAGAGAGAGAGAGAGAGGAGAGAGAGAGAGAGAGAGAGAGAAAAAGAGAGTACCAATCTCGATTTTGGTGTGTCTTTATGTAATTTTACTAGTGTGCATAAGTACTTGAGGTTGGCTGGTGTGAATTGAATTTTGTCATGAATAGTTTTATGCCGGTCTTCTTTGAAAGTTTTTGTGGGCAGTGGCTCATTAAGGGAATTAAATTTGTCTAGAGGGCTGACTTAAAGGAAGGCACTATTTACGAATTACGTTCAAAAATTGTTAGAATTTAGATGCTGAGGCCTCGAGCCACTTTAGCTGAATTTTAAACTATACACTGTTTTCACTGCAGGACTTGCGTTTGTTTAGCAGAGCAAATAAAAATTTTTGCACGGGTCAACAGGTTCCTGCATGTCAACCACTCTTTTTTCCACTGCAACATCTGTCATTTTGTTTTATGAGATTTGTTTTGAAATTAAATCAGATGCACTTCACTCTCTGGAAAACATATGCGTTGAAAACCACAAATCTTAAAAAAAATCGTCGTCAAAATTTCGTACAAGGATTTATACAGCTGAATTGACATAAGATATTTGGTTTTAAAGCAGAGAAATTTTCGTTTTCAACGCTTTCACCGCATTCAGTGCCAAAAACCGCACTACAAGTAGTCAAAGCGTTCACCGCAATTTTACTTTTTAAGCGATTTTTAGCAAGGACACCTAGAACCGCGTGAGCATAAGATGGATTGAGAGGTTTCAAGTAATTTTAATCCCTATTATTTTCATCCCCAGCTTTAAATTTTGATTTTATTTACGATGTATTATATAACACTCCTTCTAATTCTCCACAACGACCCACTTTTTTGTCTGAATAAGGTTTAATTAAATTTCAGGCTTGCACTAATCTCACTCTAATGAAAAAGAGTTTGAAGCTCGAGCTGATAGATAAGATGAGAAATAATCTTATATCTAAAGTTGATAAATAAATTGCATGCTCGTGACTTTTTGCACATAGTACCTTGCAAAGCCGTGGACAGATATCATATAATCTTTCCTTTCCCGCCATGTGGTTATATCCCTGGATCATTGTAACATAGTAGATCAGAGTTGAATCATAGTATTTTTCAGTTTTTATTTATACTATGATCATGTCCCGATCATTCCACTTTTTATCATGAAGTGCCTAAATTCGGGCAAACAATTTCGAAGACAGAGTAAAAATAGCATTGATGTTAAAACCTTAGCAAAGGCTGGCAAGAATTGATTTTCAGGGATCCCCCATCACCCATGAACAAAACTTTTGCTGTTTATGCAAGTGTGAACAAAATAATGTGCGGTTCGATCGGATAACTTATTTTGTAGCATATGAAGAAGTTGTGGTACAATTAACATGTACCAGCTAGGTGATTAACAGAGTCAATTACGGATGGTCCTCAATTACTCAACATGGAAATTTAGATCATACATGGACTACGGCGATCTGGCCGAGAGTGTGTTACGCCATGGCCCCTTGACGTGTATGAGGGATCACTGTCACATTGGAAAACTATTGATCAACATCCTGCTAGTGTTCACGCAACTGAGTTTCTGTGCCACCTACTTTGTGTTCCTGGCTCAGACTGTGGACTCTGTCTTGACAGACTACGGCATCGAGAACCCATTCAGCGACCGCATTCTCATTTGCATGTTCTTGTTGCCAATCGCCTTGCTTAGTCTCATACGCAACTTAGGTATGTTCATCAAGTGAATTAATTCTTATCTTGTTGATTCTTTTTCTAATGTATCTCATTCGACGGTTTTTCAAGTAAAAAACTCATCAATTAAAATTACGTAGCAGAAGTTACGCAGCAGCAAACATTACTATTACGGAAAAATTGTTTATTTTTTAGCTTTCCTTGCCTTGTTCTCCCTGACTGCAAACATCCTGCTGTTCTTCGGATTGGGTGTCATCATTTACTCGGTGCTGGACGACATCCCGAATCCACGAGGATTGAGAGCATTCGAACCCATCGGGGATTTGCCTCTCTTCTTTGGAGGTGCTATTTACGTAGTCGAGGGAATCGGAGTTGTGCTTCCTTTAGAGAACAAAATGAAGAAACCAGAACAGTTCAAGAAAGTTCTTAACTTCGGAATGAGTTTTGTGTTTTTACTGTGTGTTTTATTCGGCTTTCTGGGATACAATAAGTACCGTGATTTGATAAAACCTTCAATATCGCTCAATTTACCCAATACGTGGTACTGTTCTGCTGCAAAAATTGCGTTTGCAGTTGCCATGTACGTTACATACGCTTTGCAGTTTCTAGTTCCTATTCGCATTTTAACTCCGTGGCTATTCCGGACGTTTCCAGATGCTAACAGTACCCTGAGCGAGTACCTATTCCGGCTGATGCTGGTTGCTATCACCTTTCTGGCTGCTATTTTGATTCCTTATTTGAACCTATTCATAGAACTGATCGGATCGTTTGCTAGTTCGTCGCTAGCACTGATTTTACCCGCACTGATATGCGAGTTTTCGATGTGTAGTAAGAAAAACGTGTCACTGTTTAAAAAGTGTGTTTTTAGAGTGCTGATATTTATTATGTTGGTGATTGGGTTTGCCGGTGGTCTCATGGGAACTCTTCTATCCGTCAAAAGTATAATCAAAGCATTCACCGCTGAGGCCTCAGTGAATTTGATTAAACCAACTACATTCATGCCTGATGTAACAATCTTAGCTGACTGATTTTTATTTTCTTGAGTTTTGAATGACTGAAATATTAAAATCAATTTTATTATATGTTTAATAGCCGCACAGCGATAGCTGGGGCTATTATTGGCCTTCTCTTGGTTTTTTTACGACTCGAAGAGGAGTATTGGTTTTTACGACTCGAAGAGGAGTATTGGTTTTCTTAAGGTTTTTTTTTTACCGGAAGTACTATTCGTTCAGACGATGTTTTGACCTAAAAGCGAAAGTGAGTAAAATTGCAGTGTGAACTAATTTTTTCTGAGCGAGAGAAGTTTTTTGATCATGCGCTGCGTTTAGTGAATGACTTTTTGACATTGAAAAGTAGTTTTTGACTGAATGGCACATATAGATAACCGTTTTTAGCCGTTTTTTCGTCTAAGTGGCCTAGTTTTTTTGCTTGTAATTTGGTTTTTTGTAGCAAATAATTTTTAATCGATGCTATGTTGAAATGTAAACCCTGGAAATTGTTAGCACAGTATTTTGCATAGCCTGAAATTGCGTTTCAAATGCGAAATTGGCACATATTTCTTGATTTTTTAGTTAATTTTTGGCTTTTTTTCTATTAATTTCTTCATTTTTGGATCTTTTAGCTGTTTTTTTGTCAAAAATCAGTTAATATGGCAACTTCCCTTTGATAATTCATATACTCAATGCCTCTTTCTACCTCGATGTAATTTTGTTTCATAAAATTGTACATTTTCTAATCCGATTTTCGTAGTTTTTTGCAATTTTTTTCAGTTTTTTTTTTGTATTTTGCTTTTTCATTACTAGAAATAGTATTTTGGGGAACATGAGGGACTTTAATTTCGTTTCAATAAAAAATCAATCATTTTTTGGTGTTAAGTTTTTGAAAAAACAGATAAATTATTTTCATAAATACAGTCTTAAATATTTTTTGACCACTTTTTTGCAAAATGTTTCATTGTTTCGTATGTCTGAATTCTGCTTTTTCTTGTTTTAATCTGTTCAGCAAGCTCTATTTGTCTCGAATGACTCGTTGTCTTTTCTATGTCCCGAATGCTGATTAATGAAATGTACTCGTTTTTCTTGATTTTTTTAAATTTGATTTTTAACTTTCAAAAATCAAGAATTAGTCTTTTTGTTACGGTGCTCCTAACATTGTGTCCATATTCTTCACATTCTCGTTTGTATCATTCTAGTTTTGTCCTGGCACCTACTTTTGTTTTCGTTAGATTGATTTTTTCAGTTGTTAAAAAATTGAATGAATTCAGCTTTTTCTTAGATCTTGGTTTCTTCGGTTTGCAATTGATTTAATTCAAAATAAGGCAGTACTGGGAGTTAGCTAGAAAGTCTTTTCCAACATTTCGACTTATTACTATTCATTGCATTTTTATTCCGGGCTTGGTATTGTTTTTAGACGATTGTTTGCCTTTGAATATTATTCTATTGCTTTTGTTTTTCTATGATTAATTTAATTTTTGAATTAGTATGAAATCTTGTTGTCTAGCATATATACAACAAGGAAGAATCATGTATTATTTTTGTCTTAATTGCCGTGATTAGAAATCTAATTGTAGTGGTTCTCTGATTCTTAAGTTCGAGCACTCTTTTTTGAATAATTTTGACTTTCCTGTCTTTTTTGAAAAGTTTTTATCTGCCGTTTGCTTTCGCAATCTTTTTGAGATTAGAATCATTAATTATCTGCGGGCAATTGATGGCCCTGTCAGCTTTGTCAGGCTATCAGTTTTTTGACCATCCTACTTATTTCAGACTTTTTTAACGTTACCAAACGTTTTCGATAATAGAATTTTAATGCATTTTCTTTCTCTTGGTGACAGTGGTTTAAATTTCACCGATTTTTAGATCAGACCCGTGGAGGTAATGAGTTAATGGTTTTATAAAAAAGGTAATGACTTAAGCTTTTTATGAAGTTATGGTGCTTCGAGTCGCTTTCGGAATTCTTCCGGCTATGTTTTTTTATTTCGTCGTCATGATTTTTGTTACGACCATATGACGTCACAGCCACTTTTTGTTCATTCGTTCATGCAATTTCAACTGAATTGCATGCGTTACGTCATTTTTCGCTTTTAGTGGAGCGAGTTTTTTGTTCATTCGCGTGATTAAATTTTTGGTCACACTTGACTTACCTCACTCTCAAAAATGACTTCCTCACTTTGAAATTGACTTTTATTTACTTTAATTCAAAGAGATAAGGTCAAAGGGGTGTGTGTCACTCTGAATGAAGGTTAATTGAGATCAGCTAATAGAGGCAGCAATAACTTATACAGATTTTTAATCAGAATATAACAGATAAGCTTTCAATCAAAAGACAATTTTTTTTGATCTGTCTTTTTTACTGTTTTTTTAGACTGCCGATCTACGAATCTATTGCGGCTATTTTCTGGCAATCTGCCAGCTATGTTTGTTCTTTCAATCCAGCTAGGAAGGAGCCGAAATTTTTGTAAGCCAAGAAAAAACTTGCTAGTTCAAAGGAGTGCAGGCGACAAGAAAGCTCGCCGGTCTAGCATTTGACTCTGAAACCCTGCACTACTCCGGCTATTATATATAAAGTGGTTAATGTGTAACAAAGCTAGATTCGATACCTCAAGGAAACGTTTCAAATTCAACTGGTGAACCGCTTCTTGGAATAGATTCACTGGTTAAAAAAGGAGAAATCACCTAAACCTATTACTATTGTGAACTGGCAGAAAAAGCTATCCGGGCCAAGGATTTTGCCGAAAAACAACGGTGAAAAGAGTATAAAAAATATTCTTACCCCGTTAGTGCTACCCCTAATAAGGGTGGAAAAAGTGGAATGTAGGAGTGTAATTGTAATAAAAGGAGTGGAGGAGTTTAAAAAACATGTAATGCGGTAAAATAAGTGTAAAAATAAATTAATGGTGTTCCACTTTTTCCACCTTTGTTATGAGTAACTAGCGGGGTACAAAAATTCTTTTCACATACCCTATTTTACCCGTTACTTTTTGGCGGAACCGGTTTTATAATCATAGATCAAATTGGCTTTCTGATGTGGTATATATAGACCTATGTAAAACGAATTTTTGAACTTAGCAAATTATCTTTATATATTCAAAGAAAATAAAGATCAGATGTTTTTACCAGTAAAATAAAAAGCAAAACATTTATTATAGTTTGATGTTTTATCAACTGGTTTTATGCCTATGATACTACGAATTGTCAATATTTTTCGTTTCATACATAATTGCAAAAATTAAATAAGGTTATTTTTTGTTGTGCTGTCACATAAGCTTATTGTCCATTGACAAGTTCTATTCGCTTTTAAAAAGATGATGAGTCCTCTTTTCCGAAATATTCCATTTTTTTCATTGATTATGTTTTAGCATCTTCAATACCGTTTTGAAGCAAAATGTAGCTGAGTTTTTAATTTTTGCCGAAATTTGTCTTCTATTTCTAGTTGCATGACGTGCACTGATGAATAACAGTTCTCAATGGTTTCCTATTAGAGGTACATATAAACCTATCTATTGATATCTGTTAATGACTAAAGCTTCTAGTTGAAAGACATTGAACTTTTTTGTTTTCTAAAAAACGTGTTTTTGATGTCTGCCCTTTTAGTTATATTTTGTCAACTTGTAGTCTGGTCTCAATAATGCCGCGTACCATCTTTTTGGTGAAGCAGTGAAAATTTTTGTCTTGCCTTGGTTTTTTTAACTTATGGTTTTTTGATTTGACTCATTGTGTTTTCATAAAAGCTTTGATTTTTTGAAATTTGTTTTTCTAGTCACTATTTATGTTTTTTTTTTTACATATTGTATTTAATAACAAGGTCAATTGAAGTTCAAGTAGAACAGAAATGTACGTATCTAATTGTTATTGTTATTTGCCTTTGGTTTTACTGGCTTCAACACTGTTTTTGAAAAACTGTTTGTGATTTTTATGAGTTTTGCGTGTGTTAGTTGTTATTTGGTGGTCTTATGATTTGGTCTCACTTTTGATTGGATCCACTGGCTACTTAGGGAGTTACATTTTCATAGCAAATCTATAATGCAGCACTATTTAATTATTTTTTTTGGTTTGATATAGAACTATTTTTCTTTACTCTTCTATTACATTAACTAACTTCCAGCAGTGTGTTTTTTGAAAGTTTTTAATCTCTTCTTGGTTTTGTAGAAATTTTTGTGAGTGAAAAATGTGGAGGAACGTGATGGGAGCCTTATATGTAAATGTAATTTATCCGGCCTCCTGTATAAAGTAAGATTTTCAATTGACCGCTGCTTTTTTCGCGTTAGTATTGACTCTTGTCGATCTACAGTCTAATCATCGTTGCTTATGCAACAACGAGTCCAGGGCGATTGATTGTTCATTTTGAAAGCCATCAGGCCAAGAGGCTTACATATTGTTAAAAATTTAAGAGTTTCATTTTCGTTCAAAGTTGTCACAAAGCGGCTAACAACTTAGGTTTCAACTTCATATAGAACGAGTAGTTGCTAAATAATAAACTCATCACTGTCGTTTAATCCGAACTACTACATCTTTTCTCAACCATTGAGATTCTTGCCTTATCTATTTAGAAAGGAAACTACGAAGAGAACAAAAACTGAAAAGTGTTGAAAATATTTGGTGCCTCTAATGATATGAAACTCACTGATGATACTCGCATGAAATTATTTCAAAAAATCTAAAGAGCGAAAGAAAGTGTAATATTTCTTAAACAGTGACGTGATCGTCGTATTACTTTTTAAAAATCTGTTTCATAAATGAGTTCGTACTTTGAAAAACGAGAAGTCCTTGACAATTTGTTTATTTTATATTATAAATGGGAAACAGCAAAAACTCGTATCTCCGTTGGTTTTTTCGAACTCATCATGATGCTATGTGATCTTGTACCTAATCTGATAACAAAGTCAAAAATAGGTGCAGACTATGGACGAACCCAATTAAAAATTTGGTTTTTAATCTACAGAAAGCAACAAACATCAAACCTGTACACAGAATTTGATAACAAACCAGTATAAACAAGTATGAAGCTGCTCATCATTGTTTAGCAGTTAGGTAGGCATCAGTAAGTAACCGCCCAAACCTGAGTCTCATCCTATATATTAAACGCGTGAGATCTATTACATGACAAAATTTTTGAATGTTTCAGGAGCATCTCGAAGCGCATTTTGAAGAGCCGCATTGGGCAGAATGGTTAATCGAACATATCGAAAGAGGTCACTGATCTAAGAAGCTCAAAGTAGTTAGGAACCCAAGACAAAAGCCGAACCCGAGAAAAAAACTGTTAGTCAGGTGCAGTTTCCACGAGGCTACGAGGGCTTGAAGGTAGACAAGCCCAGAGGGAGGATTTAATGTCCTGGTTACTACGTGTTTTTTAGTTGCTCTCGAAGGAAGTTAGTTCGAAGCATTTATTGAAAAGGTGTGTATTTTGCAAGATTTTAGCTTCAAATATTTCGCGCTTTTCTATAACAATATGCGCTATCAAGTAAGTTTTTCACGCTTTAGTTTTTCCTTTTTGCGTGATCCCATTTGCACTAGATCTGAAATGTGTATATTGATAGCAAAAAAACAAATGAGAGAGACAGTGGTTTGTTGATGCTATAGTGCAGTTGGAAAGATGGAGGACTGCTAATCTAGTGGTCATGGGTTCTAACCCGTGTCGGCTACATTCCCTTTGTAGCCATAAAAAATTCTAATCTACACCACGCCGATGGGCGTTCAAGAGCAGTTCTTGCAAAGTTGATTGATCTATGTTTCTGCGTTTGCTTGTGGGATTAGAAAATGGCAATTGTTTTAGGTAGCTAATCTTCTATCCTGCATCTTTTTATTTTTTATTACATTTTGGTACGATGGTTTCTCGTAAAAACTGATGAATTTTCCGTTAATATTATTGCTCCAAAATCAATTTTTGATCAATTATTTATCACAAACACTTGCTTCTGTTCTTTTTGTCTTTTTCTATCTTTCCGTTTTCCCTCTTTTTCTCTCTTTCTTTTCTCACTTTTTCTACTTCTTGCTTTCATTCTTTCTTTCTTTCTTTTCTCTCTTTCTTTGTTTCTATCTCTCTCTCCCTCTTTCTATCCTCTTTTTCTCTCTCTATCTGTCTCTCTGCTTCTCTCTCTCTCTGTCTCTCTGCTTCACTCTCTCTCTCTCTCTATCTCTATCTCTTTACTTCCTTCTCTATTCATTCAATCTCTTTCTCTCGCTTTTTTGTTCTCTCACAACTCTCTGCGATTATCATATTGATTGCCCGTATTTGACTGATCAGGAAAAGAAGTTGAGCATATATTCCCCCAAGAAAGAAATGGGAGGTCGAAAAAGAATATGACCAAGAGTACAATCAGGCCGAATTGGAAATATCAAAGGAGCTGCGTCTGTACTCCACGGTTCCTTTGGGTTACTCACAGTTTGGGTTTTATTATAGCTGCTAATTTGCGGTTTTACTACTATTATCCAACGAATTGCTATGAAACTAAGTTTGCAGCAGTTGTAGTCGTGTTGACTAATCTTCCACTAATTTCAAACAACTCTCATTTGACCACAATGGTTAACAGCGCTCCTATCTAAACATATTTGAGTTCCTAATCTGTACATATTTTGCGCTCATTATGCATTTCTCATAGCAAAAACAAGCGAGCCTACAATGCCATGACCAGAATATTGCTGTTATAGAAAGGGCAGTAGACATATGCAATACGCTTAGGTAGCGAAAAGGTAGCGCGGCCGAGTTTGTGCTAAAATGGGGACAATCTTCTTGGGCCAAACATTGGTAAAGATTTTGTTTATTAAACTCCTGTCTGTTTCACTGTCTCTGTGTTTCTTTGTTTCGTTATCTTCCTTAGTTGATGCTCTGTACGTTTCCTTACTTGATCATTCTTTCCATCTTTTTCCTTTTATATATGAAAATTAAGTCGCAATGGTAACGTTCTTATCATCACATGTTTTAGCGGTGCAGTCCAGCATTGTAAATGGGTTTTGTGAATCGATTTAGCGCCGTATTTACGCTCTTAATCTGCATATGTTTTGCGCTCATTAAGCATGAGTCATAGCAAAAACAAGCGAGCCGGAGAGGTTATTGACATAATTTTGTCTTATGTTCAATGTGCAATTTACAATAGCAGAGCGCAACGGCAGCGTAGGGAATAAAACTTTTGGCTGTAAAGCGAATGACATTGGCTTTCAACCGAGTTGGTGCTGGAAATGGCTGCTGTATTGTTGGTCCAATTATGGTTTGTTGTTTGGTTGTAATACACTCCTGTTTGTCTTTCTTTCTTTTTCTTTGATTCATTCTTATCAATTTTGTTATTGGATCTTTCCCTTTCTCGTACTGAAAGTAGGTCGCACTTGAGTGCAATGATTAACGCTCCTATCATGTTTTTTAAAAATCTTTAAAAAATCTGGTTAGCGTAATACACACAGACGTTTTGAGACTAGCTTTACTGCCATATTGAAACTCTTAATCTACTCATGTTTTTGCGCTCATCAAGCATGCAGCAAAACAAAAACAAGCACACCAAAGAAGCCTTTGACCAAAAGTTTGCCGATGTAGAAAGGGTGGTAATTAAAGCAAAACGCATCGGTAGCATGAGGGATAAAACCTATTGCTGATAAGGGATGGGCTGGGGTTCGCACACGAGACGGTGCCAAAATGGTTTAAATGTTTTCTAATGCAGTTCTGTCTGTCTGTCTTTGATTCTTTCTAGCTATTTTTCAGTACTGAATTATTATTTTTATTAAAATTTTTACTATGCCCATAGTTCTGATCATGACAATTTATTGACATTTCATGGTAAAATTCATAGTAAAACTCTGAGATTTTCCGGAACTTATTTAACTTATTCTGAGCTCAGTCTTAACATAATGAATCAATATTCTGATAATGCTCTGAATAAACTGCTTTTTAGCCTAAGATTTTATGTCTGCAAAGCATGCTCTCCGAGTGTCCTTGATAAAACATTTTTCTAGTTTTAAGAGAGAAATCAGGCTTGGGATACAGTGATAGTGCTAGTAAAAATGTACTGAACCATAGATTTGCAATTTTAAACCGGCAGCTCAATACTGATCCATACTCTTTCACATTGTTTCTAGCTAACGAGTATGAACCCTCCGAGCCAAGCCCGATTTTATTTTCACTTGGTTTACCGATTGCATTTTCATTTTAACATGATATTTTCGCCAAGCGACTGATTGATTGATTTCACTGCTCAGACAAAAAACCATAACAAAACTTAAAATTTTGAACCGAAATGTTCCTCTGGAAAAAAACTGTAACTTGTCCATTCAACGGGCCAAAAGGCCACCTAGCTCATTTTTAATGGAATTCAGTGAAAAATAAATTTTGAGATATATCTGTTTAAGAAAAACATTCCTTGCGTAAATAGGGAAAGTTTTTAATGATCTAGTATCAGAAGATGGCTTCAAAAAGTTTTTATTTTTGTACTTCAACGTCCATACTTTGCTCTCTCATTGCACATAGCCAGCCTTCTAATATTTGCCAAACAACTTGCAGAATTCTTCTGTAGTTCTGTATTTTTTGACGCAATTGTTTCCATCAAGAATTCAAAAACCCCGTTTTTGTGCATAGTGATACAATTTCGGGCATCTTCTGAAAGCTTGTTCAAAGCGAAAGCCGCTGACGCTTTTATTGATTCCTTGTTTGAAGTTTTCAAAAAGTTCAGAATTGGAAGAACGGCACCGTAGTCACCAAACTCACGACAGTTTTGTTTTTTATTACTGCAGTAACCAATAGCGTCACAAAGCGGTACTTTTAACAAATCATTATTTGTTCCAGTCAAATTTGCGAGCAGTTCTACGACTTTAAGATCTGTCATAATGCCCAAATTTTCCTGATCTTGAGCAATTTGAGCCACAGTTTTGCACATGGCGGCCAGAACCTCGTCATGGTCAGACTTTAAAAGGTTCATCATAATTTCAAGACCCCCGACATATGCTCGAACCTCCTCCCCAGCGTCCTCCATATTTCTGAGACATGGACACATCGCATTTGCAGCACTTGCTTGAACTTCCCAGTTCGGGTTTTTCAGGAGTGACCATAAAAGACGGATTCCGTCGAGTTCTATTATAGTTCCGATGCTTTCCTTGTCCTCGGCCATGGTTCCCACGGCATCGGTTGAGTTGACGAGAAGCGAAACTGTAGTTGTCCCTAATTGGCTCATGAGACTCTTAATTCCATCTTTCTGTCGGATTTCGGGCCGGTTGTGTTTACGTTTTGCAAGTGTAGCGATTGCACCAGTACAATTTATACGTACTTCTTCGGGTTGCTCGTAGTTGATAAATTTGATAAGAGTTTCAATGATGTTAGCCTTTTCAAAAACTTCTGCATTTTTAGGGTTCGCGGAGCATTTCCAAATCGCACCCGTGGCAGCTTTTAGTAATTCTTTGTTATCGGAGAGTTCAAGTAAATCAACCAATGGCATCAGACCTTTTGGAACAGTTTCCTTTTCTTGGTCATATAGAACTATCAACAATTGACACTTTTGCACTAAGGTGATAATTACCCAGGTTAGAATCTCAGGCAAAAATAACCTCTTGACAAAAAATCCCTGGCCGAAACTATTTTGAACAGCTCATGTCTAGACCAGTGTCCAGAATTTAGAAACTTCTACAAAATTTTTCCATTTTTCCTCACAGGAAATTTAGCGCATAATGCCCTGGTGTGTGCTCGAAGTTCTGGGACAAAAATTGCCGGTTGATCAGAGCCTGCCCATGTTTAGACCTCGACTTATGAAAATCCCAAAACAATACAATCCTCGCCTCATGAAAATACCATGCACGACCTTAATTTGTTATGAAAAGACCTTATCTGGACCCATGAAAAGACTTTACCCCGACTTTAACTATTAGCTGGACCGTGTATTTAAAGTCAATATTGAAACCCCCTACTAGAATTATAAAGTCTTTTCATTAGTTGAGGTCTAAGCCTGGGTGATCAAAAATAGTTTCGGTCCGGGACCTCGTCTTAGATTGTGCAAACTATTTATTTTGCAAGAACGCGTTTTAGTTTTGTTCACAATACGTTAGAAAAGTTTTGTTAAAAAAAGTTCTGTTCGTGGTGAAGGAAACAGTTCCTACCTTTTTGATTCCTGACAATGTCAGATGATTCTTTGTCTTCGCAAATTTTCCTAAACGCAGACGAACAATACATTTTGAGTTCAATGTTGTCGCTTTTAAGATGACGTACTATATGCTGAACCAGACCCATATTTCGAATCGCTATTCTATAATTAACATCATTTGCGCACTCTTGTAATGTGTTAACTACTGGTATTAATATTGTAATATCGTTAACGTTAGTTAGTAGTTCAGCTAAAACGGGAATTGCTCCAACTTTTCTCATCGCTTTTTTGATTTTGTTGCTTTTTGCACAAGTTGATAATGCCATTGCCGCACATCGAGTAATTTCAATATTGTGTTTTTTAGTTTCTTCAGACACGTGTTGGTTAAGTTTTTTATCTCTTGCCAATTCAATCATAGAAACCAATCGTTTAATTCCGCCATACTGTCTAACAGCCGTTCTTGCTTTACCACTGTTAGCCAAATTTGCAATGGTCTCTGCGGCCAAACATTTCAACTCCTTGTTCGTGGACTTCGCGAGGTTCACTATCGCCTGCAATCCGCCGAGATCTCGGATCGATTTTCGAATGGCGACGTTAGTCGAGATCTCTTTGAGGATCCTCAGAGATCCGATCTTCAGTTTGAGATCGTCAGTGTCTATTAAATTGAGGAGAAGATCCAAGCCATGTTCTTCGATAGTCATTTGAATGTTTTCCTGTCGCAGATTCAAGTCTTTGAGAAGACAGAGGACTAAGACTGTGACTGTTTTGTTACCCCATCTCATATACTTGAACAGTTTTTCAACTTGGATGCACTCTGGCGATCTATCGCCCGTGAGACCACTCTTGACCGCTAAGTCCTGTAAAAGAGGAGAAAACTTCATTGCTCAGGCTTTTTTCGTTAGCTTTCGATGTATCAAAAAAAGATGTTTTCAATCTATAGTGTAGGGTAAACCAAAAGGTTAAACCAAAACAAGTTTAGATAATCAACAAAAAGTGGTTCTATGAAAAAAATGATTTAAACAACAATTAGCAAGGAATGGTATGATCACCTGAGACAAGCCCAAATGGTTATCTTGTAAGATTTTACATGATTTTCAAACAGAATCACTAAAGATAAACATTCGTTTGAAAAGATGTTAAAAGATAACCATCCTGACTCGCCTCGGGAGACAACAATTTTTCCCACCGGCAATTTGAGATATAACTTGATCAGAATCAACGATAATTCACGCATGGTACTGAACAGACTAGTCACTGTTCTATGAGGCCTTTGTGTTCATTATGAGGCCTTTGTGTTTTACTAACTTTCTTCCTTTGATCCTGTTCGCGCATGAACTCATCTTCTTCGTCACTCTCGTCACTGCTGCTGGATGCCTCGTCACTGTCTGTGGCCTTCGGAATTCCCCCCATATTGCCACCGGGACCTGTCTGCCTCCGGTTGTTCACGCTGCTCAGACGCTTGCTCGACTGCATCAAACACATAAATTGGTTCCAATTACTTAGTTGCTTAGTTGGGCGCAGATCTAATAAAATTGTGGATACTAAAGTTTTGAAGTCAAAAAGAAGTTTCGAAAAGGTTCATGGTCAAATATTTTTAGAGTACAGTTCTTCTTGTCTGAAATTATTTTCTCCAAGAGGTAATCTAACATCCTTCGTGAACAACGTGAGATAGTGTGAACAACATCGGCTCAGTGTAAAGGCATTGAAATATTTCAGCTAATCGTTGAAGACTTGCTTTAATGTCATATTGTAAATAAACGTGTTTTCAGACTATTGATCTACCATAATTGAAAACTTCATCGTTTATCAATAGATAAGAGCTAATATAAAACTCTTGTTAAAAATAGGCAAGTTCCATGCGTAGTTATATAACGAAGTGCCATGAAAAGCATGGTAAGCAAAAAACGGTAAGCATGGTAATGACAAACTTAAATTGTGGAACAAGCAACCGGGTTGAGATCATACCTTTTCAGCAAGATCGTCGTTTTAAAACAATACTTTTTTGTTTTAATTTACTTAAAGTATCGTTTATTAGGTTGATATTGAAGAAGGTTGAAAAATTTTGCCAAAAAATTGCCCTAAATATTTTTCCCTTGTACTTCGACCGACCGAACATAAAAGGGAGAGGTTTGCTCTCAAGTCTGAATTGTAGTATCATATCCAAATTTCCGAATATATCTGTCAGTTTCTTAAAAATTCCAGTTAACGATTTCTGAAAGTATCTGGCAATTTTCCTGAAAGAAAACTTTTTTTCGAAATTCCGGTATTCAGGAGTTGTGATTTCCAATCCTATGAAAATAGAAACAACTCTCTTGTAATTTTAAATTTTTCATTCTAATTTCTTTTTTAAGAAACCTTTTTGTAAGTATTTTTGTTAATATTATATCTTTACAAATACTTTGTTCAACAAATAATTTTACAAAGTATTTTTGTTGAAAAGAAATGTTCAATTCTATTTTTTCAAGCCTCTAAAAATTTTTCTGACAGGCCTACAATCGGAGCAGTAAAACTCAGAAAAAATCTAGCAGTAAATTAAAATGTAACTAAAAAGCAACTAAAAAAAGTGGCCACTTTTGTTAAGATAAACGAAAATGCGCATAACGTTTCCCTGGTTGCATGAAACAAGCAGAAAAATGTTTTAATTGCCAAATTTTTTTCTATTAATTCAGGTAAGAAGAATGGTAAGCGTAAACAATTTTCTTGAAATGCTATGAATCCTACTTTTGCTGAAAACTGCTTAGTGCTGTGTTTTTCGCCTTCCCGTGATCTTTGGCCGTAATTTTTAAAAATAAACTTACTTGGAAAAAAAATTATAGCGCCGTTTCTGCTCCATTTTTTCAAAAATATATCGGAGATTTTCCCATTATAGCATCCCCCTCCATTTTCCCATTATAGCACCCCCGGAAAAATAATCCCCATCATGGTATGTCTGCCATGGTTAGGGAGGGTTGATGAGGGGCTCTAGGTTATCTGACCACTAAGTTGGAGGGGGGGGGGGGGGCTAAAATGTGAAAGGCCCGAAAATTGAAAGGGGGCATTGTTTATATAAAGTTTTATTTAAATTTCAAGAATCATTTCAAACACATAATTCCGAGAAGTTTTATGTAAATTTTGAGTTGAAAAAAACTTTTTGAAGGATTTTGTTCAAAGCGACCGTTTCAAATCGAATAAAGGCTGTTTTAAGTTTTAAGATAGCTCCAAAAGGTTGATCTAAGGCAAATACAATTAATTAACTGGAACTCATTTTCTGTGCCAATCCGTGTTTTTATGCCCTCAAATACAATTTATGTGTTTTCAAATAGCACGGTACTATGTGGAAATTAGCAACTCCGCCGGGGGGCGTAAAAGTTATATGCCCAGTAGGCCTAAGATGGGGGGAACAGAATTGATCCAAGTTTTAATAGAATCTTTTCCGGGGGCACGTGTCATTACATAGTAAATCATTATGTAAAATTATGGCACGTGCATGTGAGGGGTGCAAATAAAATGCACCATCCAAATTCATACTTATATTATAATTTTTGGATCTTTTCCGTTTGTGCCCCCCCCCCCCAGCTTAGTGGGCGCATATTATTTGCAACCCCCAGACGCACGTGTCATATTTTTACATAATGATTTATTATGTAATGGCACGTGCTCTGTAACTGGGGGCACATAACGTACTGGCACGCATAAGATCCTAATTTTCATACGTTAATCTTAATTTTTTGTCAATGGGGAAAAGAGACAGCCTGTTATAAACCCAGTATCTTGACAGTGTCTTGAGTTGAATTTTCCGGTCAAACAACGATACATCACTGATATAATCACTGAAAAAGACGTGTGAGCTTCGCAACAAGGATAGCTGTATGATAGGTGTGACTTAAATGTAGTTTTTGATAATTAGTTTTTTTCGACCGACAGCTAGACCCATTTTACGGTAAAAATTCTCTCAAGTAAAACTCTCTTGACCTACGTTTTATGTACCTACGCACTGAGCTGGGGGAGGGGGTATAATGGAAATGACCCGAAAGTGAAATTCAAATAAATTTAGCCTACTTGGGAGTGTGAAAGACTGCCCAAGCTCTTCATACTGGCCCTATTGAGGAGTAGTTGTTGACTTGTCCGTTTCTGTATTAAATTGGACTCGTTGTTGAGGGAGAGCGTCCTTGAAGAGGCCTGTCTTTTCATCATGTCCAAATTGTACTCTGATGATTTGGTCTTGTTCGGTGTCTGCTTTCAAACTCTTCTGTTTCCCTCTTCTTTGATGTCTAGCTTTCGGATCTATTCTGTACGGAAAAATTCCCAAACTCTCCAATAATATTACCAAATGTCCTCTTTTTATTCTAATTCCGGATCTTTTCCGTTTGTGCCCCGTTATACCCCCCCCCCCCCGTTACAGAACAGGTGCCATTACATAGTAAATCATTTTGTAAAAAAAATATGGTACGTGCTTCTGGCGGTTGCTAATAATATGCTCCCACTAAGCTCGAATGGGGGAGCACAAACTGGATTTCTTTATCTTTTCGGGTCTTTCCCATAATAGCGCCCCCCCCCCCCCCCAAGCTTAGTGGTCAGATAACCTATAGCCCCCCCAGCTTAGTGGTCAGATAACCTATAGCCCCCCCCCCCCCAGCTTAGTGGTCAGATAACCTATAGCCCCCCCCCCCCCCCAGCTTAGTGGTCAGATAACCTATAGCCCCCAAAAAAATCAAGAGAAGCGCTATTGATGTAATTTTGTTTGGTCTGCAGACGTACTGTATTATTTCGACTGAAGGAATAGATAGCCAATATTTTCTCCGGGTCTTTCCCATTAGACCCGACTTTCCCCAATATAAGCCACCGCAAAAGTAAAGCCCCGATTTGTGGCAAACGGGGCGTTATTTGGGGGAAAAGATGCCATATTTTCGAAATTGAATGTATTTGCTGATTAAAATTAAAAAAGGAGTGAAAAAGGAAACAGATTGCTGTGATTGGCTGATTTGAAAACTGCTAGATCTACTCTGTTGAGATGCTCTTACTCGAGTACCATCCAATCGAGATGATGTTCTAGTTTCTTTTATCATTTTGTCTGAAAAACGAGCCCCAATAATTTAACAACGACATTAGTCCTCAACCCAAAGCTGCTTCTTCGACCCCTTCCCTTGATGTGCTCATAATTCATTTCTACTCACCTGTGAGCTGAGTTTATGGAATGGGTTTTGTTCATTGCCATTATATCCCCCATGAAATTATGGCCATATATTTGCGACGGTGATGCGCGATGGGGAGGGGAGCCTTTAATGGGAAAGACCCAGGGTTTTTAAACTCCCTGGGCGGGGAACGGGGGATGGCAAAATTTAAAAAAAAAACGGTTCAAAATTAGTAATGTGTGAGATAAAAAATTATCATGCTAAGCTTCCCTAGTGATGAGCAGATTCAAATCTTGCAAGAACCTTGAAAGCCGATCGCAATTAGTATGTATCCCTTGTAAGATTGCTTGCAAGATATTTGGGATCTATTCTGTCCCCCCCCCCCCCCAGTGTTATTATGACCCCCCCCCCCCCGTTACGAATTATATGTTGTTATATAGCACGTGTAAGAAAATAGCGCGTGCGCCTGGGGGTCATAAAAAAATTCATGTTCACTAAGCTGGGGGGCCAAAAACAGAAAAGATCCGATTTTGCAAGATTTTAAATTCTTCAATGATTAGGGTTTAATTGCAGATTACAATTTCCACCAGAATAGATCCCGAAACTAAAAATATAACTAAAATACAATCAAATTGGCTAAGAAAAAGTTTAAAACGTATTGAAGCAATTAATACTTTAACTTATATAAGTATTTAGTATTAGCAACAAATAATATAGCGTGCTACTGTTAGGCAAGCAAATTATTCTCAAAATGTTTCAAAATTTGCGTCAAAGTTCAAAGGCTCGTGCAAAAATCCGACAAACCCTTATTTACTTGAAAAACAAAACAGCAGAACTTTTATTTTCATGTAATTTTTCTGTACCATTACTCATTCATCATTTTACATAAATCTTTGTCCTTGGTATAAAGCAGTTTAGAGACACCATCTTAATTTATTCGTAGCTTACTGCAACTGCACATACATTTTGAACGTCATAAAGAAACAAATATAGAGAGACGTATACAATGGTGAAGCTGCTTGTCAATAATAAAGCTGAAAAGACTTGAGATAATCGATACCACCAACTCAGATTGTTAATATCAAGATTCGCGCAAAAAAGTTAGTTGACATTTGCATATTTCCCACAGTACCGAAGACCAGAACGGGCTGATATTGAAAGGAACGGGTTCTTCATCATTCTATCTTAGTTAGTTTTGGGTAAGAGCCCCTCCAACTTTTTCATTTTGGTTACTGCCTGGGCAATTTAGTGGGCGCCTATTTGGACCCCCCTATGAACCCACCAAAAGTACACGACATATTTTTACATAGATTTACTATGTAATGACACGTGCTCTGTAACGGGGGGGGGGGGGGTTGTGGCGTACGGGGGAGGCGGATCCAAACTCTCTGTAATCATGTTAACAGTTCTTTGCTAAGGCTTATTTTAGTAGTTCTCTTAACGATTGTCGTGCTTTTTCAGCCAATTATTACTTTAATAAAATGCTACTATTTATGTACGCATGTACCTGAATATCAATTGAACACCACAATTAGATTTTCTTAAAAAATAATCCCGGAAAAAGAACCCGGAACTTCACCCAGAACATCATCAAAATGGCCCATATCAAAGTATTTGCACGACCCAGATCAGATGTCACCCCTAGCGAGTTCTTCATTCTGGGCGAAAAGTCCATCACAGCCCAATTTAGTGAACTGTCCGTCACCGGTGCAACCAATCACCCAATCACATACGACTTCCAATTCTCACACGTGTTCGACAGAAGCTGCAATCAGGAACAGGTGTTTAACAAGATTGCCTGCGATAGCGGGTTACTCAATCAATTTATCCAGGGCTTCAACGCTACCATATTTGCATACGGGCAAACAGCTTCGGGCAAGTCTTTCACTGTGGAAGGCAAGAAAAATGACCTTTCAAATTTGGGAATATCGCAGCGTTCATTATCTCACATCTACGAATGTCTGGAACAACGTCGTGATGAGCATGTAGAAATACAGATTTCGTATATTGAAATATACCAAGAAGCGGCTTACGACTTACTCAACCCGGTAGTTGGTAAAAATGGGCATTCCAGTTTCCCCAGAATTGCTGTCCGGGAGGGTGGAGGGGGTGTTTCATTTTTCCAGAACTTAAGCTGTATCCCAGCACCGACAGAAAAAATAGCCCAGCAGCTTTTTGCTCGAGCAGTTTCAAACAGACAAGTTGCAGAAACTTCCGCTAACTTAATTTCGTCTCGATCGCACGGTATTTTTACTCTGTATCTCACAACACAGAAAGTTCAATCTGAGACAAAAACGTTTTCCAAATTGCATATTGTGGACTTGGCGGGTTCTGAAAGAGTTTCAAAAACGAAAGCTCGAGGCAAAGTTCTTCGCGAAGCTCAATCTATAAATTTATCTCTTCACTATTTAGAACAAGTAATCTTAGCGTTACAACTGGAACAACGCTTGTGTGGAACCAACAAAGCCCATACCAGAAAACTCCACATACCCTATCGAAACTCGCAGTTGACTATGATACTTCGTGATAGTTTGGGGGGCAATTGCGTCACTGCCATGATTGCCAATTTACACCTGGATACCAGCAATTTGGGTGAATCCATATCAACATGTCGTTTTGCCCAACGAGTTGCTCTAGTCGCCAACTTTGCTAAGCGAAACGACCAAGTTGACCAGAAGATTTTAGTGAAAAAACTCAAATCGAGAATAAACGAGCTGGAGGCTGAGATCAGAGCGTTGGAGGGTAAAAATCCACCACTATCTGAGGAGGACAAGGATAACTGCTGGCGAGTGAGTCATGAATTTATAGAGGGAAGACTGGACAAGGTGTTTCCTGATCACTTGAAGACTTGGAACCAGGTGCAAGAAAGCATGATCTACAGTGAGTCCGCTGTTATGCATGTTTCCCTTTATAGCAATTCAAGGTAATATTTATTTATGGTCTATTCCGTTTGTGCCTCCCCAGTACGTTTTGCTCCCCCAGTTAAAGAGCACGTGCCATTACATGGTAAATCATTATGTAAAAAAGAAGCACGTGCCTCTGGGGGTGCAAAATTATATGCGCCCACTAAGCTGGGGGGGGGGCATAAACGGAAAAGATCCCTTATTTATTTAGGCATTACTTATAAACTCAGCCGTTTAGAACAAAACCGCACTCAAAGCTGTGCATGAGGTGGGGGGGGGGGGGGTCACTAAGAAATTGTCCGTAATCACAATTATTCTAGAAGAATGCAGATCAAAAACTCGTACCTTTGTTTGAACTACAATGGATCGCCAAATAGGGGCAAAATAATGCACAAGTGTGTGTTCAATGGGAAGAAATCTCAAAAAGTGATATCATTGCAACCCCACTAATACTTTAATTGGGGCTGCTGTAAACGGTCCGTAACCGTTTAACACCCAACCCTTTCTCTTGTTATTTAGCTCAAATTTATTGAGTTCATTTTCATAATTCACTGTAAAAGTCATATCTCTATATTCAGTTTTTGTGACATTCGATGCCAAAAATTTTGCTTCCCTGTCATAGATGAGTTCAATCGTGCCAGACGTATATGTTAGAACAATATCTAATTTGCGAGAGGGATTTAGTACCATTAAACGATGGTGTTTGCGCCCGAATGCTGAGGGACGAGCCGTCAGGGGGCTAAGATTTTGTTCTAAGGTATTTAAAAAGAACCAAAACGTACAAAAATGTTGAATTTCATTTGAAATTAAAGTTAAGAGTACAATTTTGCAGATAAGTGAAAGAAAAGTTTTCTTCTTAATAATAAACAGGAGTTGAAATAAACTAAACGCCTCAGTCTCCGGTAGCGAAGCAGCCGACTATTTATAGCGGTTTGGTTCAAGTGTTAAAAGTAATTAAGTCTAATTATTTAGCCCAAATTTTCTTTTCCTAAATTAGGATAACAAGTTTAAAGCAAAAAAAAAGATTTTAACTTCTTCAACTCTTATTTCAAATCTTTTAAACTAAGTTGCCGCAAGTTTTAGCAAACGACAAAATTGTACCCTGGGTTCTTGCAACTTTGATGATGAATGCGGGTATAAACTACTGTTTTGTAATCTAATATTTAACAACCATACAAGCATTTACAGGTACGCACAGCACAAGAAACTCTTGAAAATCTCTTGTTGTCTCTCAAAGTGGACAGAGAAAAGTTAACAGCTGCCATGGGGGGGGGGGGGGTGTGTTCACGCTTGTTGGCCGAGGTCTGGCATACCAATTCTATTTTTAAGTTTATTTAAATTTCTGATTGATCCGAATTATATTTGCAAAGCAATCATTACTTATACAGATATATTCGCGCCATTTGAATGACAGTTGTGTTATAATAAATATGTTGAGATATTATTGTTCATATTATATTGCGACTAACAGACATGTTATGGTTAGAAATGCCCTACTATAAATAGCACGGGAACATCAAATATCAACGCTAGATGACCTACTGGAGTGAGCTATAAAGATTTCTAAATGAATTATTCGAAATTAAATCTGAGTCTAAATGAAACGATTAGGTTTGAGTAAGGCAAATATAAAATAATCCCCACCCAAGCAGATAACAGCCGTGCTGGTCTGGCTTTAACGTTTTCCAGTTAGGAGGGGTAATTTTCCAAAAGGCTTCCTGCCGCAGCACATTGCAGCTTAGTCAGAACTCTGGCCTCCGGGCGGTTCTTCAAAAATCCACCATTTGCAGTCATATTCGCATAATTTTACGACCTGGAGAAGTTGTCCCCTCCTTCTTGAATAATTTGCCCCCCCCCCCTCCTGCTTAAAAATAGGAAGAAAATTTAGGAAGAGTTTTGACCCGGCAATTAAAGGTACCAGTTTATTCATATGAAATCATCTCCTTTAAAACATTTTCTCGACTGCTTATTTAGTATCTATAGAAACTCAATTTCCATGACTTTAAACCTTTGTGGATTCTTCCTTTAAACTAACCGATTGAAGACATTCCGTTTAGTTCGTCAGATGCACAACAATCAAATTGATTACCTGACATCAGAAGTGAGTAACTGTGAAAAATGCAATAATAGACAACTCAAATCCATGTGCACTAGTTTCTCAGTCATGGAGACCTCCCGGATGTCACAGCCTACATCAGCGAGACCTGTCACAACTGCCAGAAGAAGTTCCACTCGCCAATCTGCGGCGTATTCCTTCCGAGACCAGAGTACAAGTTACAGATCTCAACCGCGGTCGTCTGTTAGAGGAAACAGATCGATGGAAACATCGTTTGTCCGCAATTCTGAAAGATCATTTTCGGTTCAAGATGCTGATGAGTCTAAATTGTCAGAGGATTTTAAAGATTTGGAGTCCATTTACAGCAGAAATGGGAAAAAGAATGGATACTTGTCACCGTATGATAAGAAAACCATAAGGGAAATACAAAAGGTAAGATATTTTCTATTGATTATCAATTGTTTTTTGAAATTGATTCAGCAATCCATTTGAACAATTCAGTTGCATATTGTTTTTGGTCCTCAAAATTCTGATTACTTTTCCTATATTTTTGCTGTTCAAAATTATTCTGGTCATCGGGTTTGCTGATCATCACATTTCAATTCTGGTCGAACCCCAAAGTTTAAAATCTTTTTAAATGGCGATCATTGATTTCCTTGAGAAATAAGTACGTGGACTTTATTTGGTTTCAAAATGCCTAAAGTTTACAAAGCCAGAACTTCAAATACCAGAAGTTCCTGCGTAAATAGTCAGTAGTTGTGCCCATGAATTTTGAGAATCTTCGTTTTGTGAGCAGGGTTACTTTCCTCCCCAAACCATGAGTTGCTGTTTTATTTATCGGCCGAAAGTTTCCTGTGACTTAAAGCAGAGTACCGTAACTTATCTTGTAACTATCCCACCAAATTCCAATTGCATATAACATTTTGAGGCTCTTTTCCATCTGTGCCCTCAGATCAGACCATTGCACGCCATAGTAACCTCTGATCAAACTTTTGTGCGCTCGAAAATTTGTGTGCGTGTGCATTTGACGTGCGCTGGAAGTTTTCTCCGATGAGCATCCCAGACGGAAGTCACCTCTGATCAGACCAAAATCATATCAATGGCCAGATTTTTGGGGTCTTTCGCGTTACAGCCCCCCCCCCCCCCCCTCCCCCCAATCATGATAATAATACAATAATGGGGATTATAATTTTTCATGAGGGCTATAATGGGAAAGACCCGACTTTTGTTCGCTCGAACCCATTTGCAGACCCTGTAATTTCGGTCTGGCGGAAACGCACCGTATGCTCTCAACTTGTGTCTGATCAGAGGTCACATCCGTCTGGAAACTGTACCTGGGAGTACCTTATGCATCCCTCAATTCTAGAGCACTTACCATTACATAATGATCATTATGTAAGACATGGCACGTGCACTTGGGGGTGCGATTAATGTGCACACAAGCTGGGTGAGGGGGTCAAGAATCGTAAAATTTTTCCCGTCATTTTTATTCGGGAAACAAAAGGATTCATTGTAGGTGTCAAAAGCGGTGGAGAAGAGTCAGAAGGAAAAAGGGATGAAGAAGGAGCAGATTAAGTCAAAAGACGCCGCTCTAAAAGCACAGCAGTTGCAGCTGGCACTCTATACTCTCAGACACAAGGCACAAATCACAGCTGAACAGATGGCAGATCAACACGCTTTTGTACTACAAATGAAGCATAACAAGTAAGGCGAGCAACATGCCATTCGAATTATGGCGACTTATTTGAGAACCGCAATAGTGCACACTACCTGAAATATGATAATTATAATAATAATATTTCGTTTCTCATTGATTGCAAGGGAAAAATATTACACAAACAGCGGCTTGCTTGCAGCTGCCCTTTTATTCCCCCTAAATGTTTTATTTTTCTCTCACGTATGAGTTTTCCATATAGGAAATGTTGGTTCTCAACTCCAAAAACGCCAAAAATATACACAGTATAATTACGCTTTTTTTGTACATCTGAACTCTATGGAAATGTTTTTTTTTGTATGCTTGGATCGTAATTTTTAATTGGTCTGTCAACCAGGTCAAGGATTTTTAAGCATTTCTTCCAACTGTTTAGATTGTCTTACAGATCGTGTCCAGCAGCTTTTTTTGCGTTCATTTTCGATTTGTTGTTTTTATTAAAAGTAATTGCACACGCACTAAAGTTAAGGAGCCCTTTTGTTGACTTCTCCCATTCAGCAGCTTCTCTTGCGTACCCCAGTCGGAATCGAATGGTTATCTTGCAGGATCTTGCAAGATTCTTGCAAGATCTTGCAAGACGATGCATCGTCTTGCAAGATTTTCTTGCAAGATCTTGCAAGATAGCAATCGTCGGGCGAGAATCTTGCAAAATAGCCATTCGACTTGCAAGGATCTTGCAATATAAACATTCGGTTTGCAAGATCTTGCAAAATAACCATTTTTAGCGCAAGAAAACGTCCTACATCCTAGAGACCTAGTCATAGACTGAAAACTTATGTTATCGCAACAGGAAACGTATGGTTGAAGTTGTTGCATGACTTATGTGTTTTCTCACTATCAACTGACTACTGACATTTGCTACCTAATGATCATTCAAAATGAATGGACGCACAGAAATTGTTATTTGCAGAAAAAAAAGTCTACTAAAACAATATATATCATAAGCTGAAAGCCACTGGATGCTTTTTATGACATTTCTCAGTGCTTAAAAATTAATTCACACTTGGTTTTGACAAAATGAACCATTGAAATGATCATTGAACTATTTTTGTGGAAACGTATATTTCAAATACGTTATCAAATAGTTTACCTTACTTTTATTTAGTGTGTAGTTTTTGTTTTTCAAATGCACTTCATTTTCGACAAAAATTCAACTCAGCAACGTTTTATACATAACTGGTTGATCTCATATTTAATTTATTCATTATTTGGGGTCTTTGATTTTTTGCAAGAATCTTGCAAGCTAACCGTTCATCTTGCAAGATCTTGCAAAATAGTCATCTCCTTGCGAGATCTTGCAAGATAATTATTCGTCTTGCAACATAACCCTTTTTTACAAGACTCTTACAAGATCTTGCGAGATAACCATCCCGTCTCGCCTGGGGTAGTTGACGTCATCAGTTAATGCATTTATATGAGTTTCTAGGTTCATCAAACAAGTGATAAAAATGACACACATGACTCACCTCATTCAGTAAAACCGACAATTGTACTCGTTTTTTTTTTTACTATAGAGAGTGTATGTGGCTTATAAATTGATATTCAATAGAGGTCACCCGGACTACATAACATTAAAGCTATATCGCCAAAAATACGTTA
The DNA here is from genome assembly GCF_964194025.1 of Convolutriloba macropyga. Lineage (NCBI taxonomy): Eukaryota > Metazoa > Xenacoelomorpha > Acoela > Convolutidae > Convolutriloba > Convolutriloba macropyga. Next base: position 30,333,809 of record NC_134474.1, on the reverse strand, counting down.
GTGTTTTAAAATTGGTATAAAAATAAGCGGTTAAATTTGTTCTGAAACTTTTCTCTCATTTTTTAAATCGCTTTGTTCTTTTGCTTTTGTTGGTCAATTTTGACTGGGGGACTAATCAGACTTATAATCAGACTTTATGGGTGGCGACCTGCCTAACAGCGAGTTTTTTACTGAAAGGCTCCCAACATTTATCAGAGAATAATGTGCGCTCCTGCCAAATTATCTGGTTCTAGAATCGAGTCTTGAAGGCCTTTTCGTAAAAGCAGAACTCAGAAATGCGTGCGTATGCTTTTTCTCTAAGTTTTGAAGTCTTTTAAAACCATTCAAAAATATTGTTATTGTAAAATTATATGAGCCTCCATCGTATCTTTAGCAAAATTGAGGAACTTGCAGAAGAATCAATATCCTTCAAACTTTTGAAACTTGATGTGGCTCATAAAGCTTTCTATTCATTTTACATCATTTTAAAATTTTTTTTGAATTTGCGAAAACCAGCCAATATTTTTTAAAAAAGTCGTCTATAAGTTATCAAAACTCCTGAAATTCTTCAGAGATCTGCTAATCCTCTTTTCGTGAGCCATTGCAGTGGGAAATTTTAGATATCAGCTATTTTTGGCGACTGTGACGTATGCATCACAAAAAATTGAATGAATATTATAAACAAAACAATTGTTTCAACTGTTTCACCGACAGAATCTTTCATTCTTTTTGTATATCACGCTCGAACGAAGTGTACGCCATATACCGGATTGTTGAACAAAAAATGATAGAAGGTTTGAAGTTGTGAAACTTTTTCCTCTCTTTGCCCTTTTCTCTCTTCTCTTTCTCTCTATTTATATATATATATATATATATATATATATATATATATATATATATATATATCTTTTTCTGCATTTGTGTGTGCATGTGTTTATACAAGCCAGTTTTGTTCCAGCGCTGATTGCTTGAATTTTATATAATTACTGACCGCGGAGAAAACATACGTACATCTCTCAAAGGCCCTTAATTTTCCAATTAAGTTTACCGTAATAAACGTTGAAAAAAAAAACGTTTTGGTTGGTTTTTTTGAGGCATTAGCTGCGCTGAAGCGAACGTGAGAGTTCAATGCCTTTGATGCTGATGGAAAAAAACCGAGTTAATAGGGTGTAGTCCATGTGAATGAATGCGATTATACGCAGGCCAAAATGAAATCCAAAAAGCAATATCAATGTTGTTGTGTCTGTTCAGCATGATCTTTAAACTTTTTGCTTACGATTAAACCAGATTCAAAAGACTGCTGAGCAAAAATTGCATTTGTTTATAATTTCTCATGTCTCATTGATAATTGTGTCAGATTTTTTGTTCCGACCCTCTTGAGGGGGGAGGAACTATATACTCAACTGGTTTTTTTTTGTTCCGTGAATTTTCGCCGCTCGATATATTCATCGTAGAGAGTTGAGACTGGTATCATTAGAAAGCTCGTCCAGCGTAGAATATGGAATTAAAAAGATTTTTTTAATTTTCGTTTTCTACAGGGAGTTATCGAGGCTTAAACTTCTGAGAAAAGAAGAGTGAATTCACGTTGTTTTTATTCACATTTTCCGGAATTTTTGCCTAAATTTTCGTCAATTTTGCTAAAATTTGTTATAATTTTTAAGAATAGTGTCGTTGATTTTATTTTTGAAGACGAACAAGCATTTTTGATTGTTTTGATTTAATTTTTTGGTCAAAAAATCTGGATAAACATTTCAAAATTTAGCCTTTTTCATCAACAACAGCACGAAATAAGCTACTTTAGTCCAATTTGATTAAATTTGCCTACATTACACCCCCAAACAACACTCATACAATCTTTGTAGACTCAGAGGGGGGCTATTTTTACTTCACAGTCCGCAGAGAGTGCCTTGTAGTTAAAACTTTGCCGTTTTTTGCTAACTTTACTCGTTGATTATCAAAAATGCAAAATTTATTTTGAGTTTCAACTCAGAAATTATCTATATCTACAACATTCGAAAAATCAATTGTTCTTAACGGACAATAAGTATTAACAGGGGTAGTTTTGGGCCATTCTTGGACTGTTACAATCCAAAAAAAATCGGGTTGTAATCAGTCGATCTTTTTTTTTAAAAAAAAAAGACTTTTTTTTTAATAATAAAGAACAGAACATATCAAATCAAAGCTCAGGAGTGATAGGTCCAACCAATTCGCTTGCGAAACAGCTCCAAGCTAAAGCATTTAATTTTTTAATTGAAAATTTATGGTCGTTTCTTTTTTAAAAATAATTGACTTTTCAATAAATAATGGCTTAATTAACTTTTCCTCTATTTTTCTCTTAATTTGTTCAACTTCCAGCTTAGTGTCAGCAAAAAAAGACTGCTTCTTCTTTCTACTGAAATAACATTTATTCTCGGTTGCAGTTTTAAGCCTGAAATTATTGTTTTCTGGCTTTGATACTACAAGATTTTAGATTTTTGTTTGTTTTGAAATTTGCCAGTTTTCACGTTTTCTAATTTTGTCACATTATCACATTATTGACAGTTCTCTTGTCACGTTATTAGCATTCAAATTAAAGCACAATTGAACATATTAAAATCCTGAAAGATATAAATCATCGTTTTAATGGCCTCGACGCCTCTTTCTTGAAGAAATCAATTGAATTTTTTAATTTTGTCTTAACTGTCATTTATACTTTGTCGTTTCGGTCGTATGAAATTTCCTGTATAGTGATAGCTTTCATTGGCTTTTCATGGAAGAATAGAAAAACAGATATTCTGATATTAGCAGATAGCTGATGGCTTTTATGACTTTCAAACCCATCGTTCTCCAAAATTAAAAAAAAACTTTTTTAACTTCGCAATTTTGTTCTTTTTATGTTTCGTTTTGTTACCTAATCTCGTTAGTTGATTACAGGTCAAATATGACATTATGGGTGTCAAGGGAATAAAAGGGATTGGTGTCCCAAAATCTTTTTTATAAAGATTTTGTTATGACCTTACTGGCTTCGACACCGCTTTTTCACAAAAAAAATTAAATTAATTTGAATTTTGTCATATTTGACGTTCTTTTTGTAGATGCAAGAAATATTCTGGATAATTACAGGTCTCGAGGGTTTCCTTTTCATGAAAAAACGACGATATTTAAATAGCTCTTTTTGTATTTAATGCCTTTCATGACATTGAATGTAATTTTGTTTCGAAAAAAAAAATTAAAAGTATTACATACTTTAGCACTTCGCTTTTTTGTCTACTTGTTACCTAGTCTTACTAATGAATGGCCACGTACTACATTATAGCTGTTTGAAGAAGGCGCAATCAAATATATTTTGAGTGCCAAAATTTGGCTTGACGGTTTTGACAGCGTTTTCTGGCAAGTTTCAATTGAATTTTTGTTTGTTCTTTGTTGTTCTTTTTAGCCGCTCTAAAAAATGAATAAGGTCAGGTCCTAATGCCCTTCTATAGAAGCAGTGGTAGTAGCAAATTTGTGGTAATATTAATTTATTCCTAATGGTATTTATTACTTTGAAGTTAATTGTTTCAAAAAAATAAGTTAATTTTTTTACTTTTCTGTTTTTGTTCTTTTTTGTATAATTGTTACCAAACCTTTTTATGGACTGGTCGCATATGTTTTCTGGTGATTTATAAGTTATTTTTGTTTAGTTTCAGGTTTATCTGACGGTATGTTGACTTTTTTTATTAAATTTAGTTTTTAAGAGGGACATAAATTTTTTGATATAATTAATGTTTGTTGTTGTTGTTGTTTGATTTTGCTGTTCGTTTTGACTCGCTTTCTTAATATTGACATATTACAGCAATCTAATGCATCAATTTTTACTCCACTGAGTTATTTGTTTTGGAGGTTACCTTATCGTTCATACAGAATTTTTTGAAAAAGACTTGGGCTTTTTTGGGATTCGCAAAAAATAATTTTTGGGTTTTTCTATCTGTTCCTCATTTGGTAGACAATTATGCCAAAATTGTGGATGGGCGGGGTCGGAACCTTATGTGCCATTGCACATTACCGAGCCGCCTTGTTTAAATTGGTTTTATATCCTATAGAATGTCTGTAAAACGATTAGTGTGACTTAATTAAACTGTGATGTGTTGCGAGGTTCCAGAGGCCAACTAGCTCCTTTTCGATGAAATTAACTTGTTCTTTGTTGATTTCATCAAAGAACCTTATGTGCCATTGCAACCTTATGTGGGCGGGGTCGGAACCTTATGTGCCATTGCACATTACCGAGCCGCCCCACAACTTTTTTCAGCGAAAAGTCGCTGAAAAAAGTTGTGGGGAAACAAAACCTATCTGCAGAAAGTTCAAAAATATGAACAACCCATCTTTTTACAATGTATGTATATTGTTTATTCACAACCAAATACATTTAAATGACCTCCTGTATATCAAATTTTTCAACTTCAACAGGTGCAATTAGAATGAGTTAAGCTAGCCGCCGAAAGAGCTGTTAAAATTTAATAAAACGATAACGTTGGCTTACTTTTCGTTTCCATTTTAAATTTTTTTGTTCTGTAGGTTTTATCCGGGGTTCAGGCGGTGGGTAACAAACTTCAAAAGTTATTGTGTTGGAAAATGTTTTGCCTAAAAAGCCATCTCTGCCATACTTTTAGTTTGTCTCGTTTTTCTTTGATAAGGTCTTTTCCAACGAGATAAATAACTATGATTGTCACAATATCTAAAAAAAGTAATATTGTGAAGAACTATTTGTAGAGCTATCTTCATTGGCCCCAATAATACAATAAAAACAACAAACGTCCAGACACAATTTCAAGAATAAATATTCAATATAATAATTCAATTTGCTTTAATTTTTTTAATGAGCAATGTACCTTGATCATAGGGTTATTTGATTAAATTTTGGGTTCCTCAACAATACCTTAAAAATCACTCTTCTTTGCTTATCACGTGCAGTGATAACTCAAACAATTCGTCCCATTTTTATCCTAAGATTTCAAGTCTATTAGTCTAATTCCCTAAATAGCAAAGGGAACATCCACCGGTTGGCAGTCAGTGCCTTTTTTGAAGTAAAAATTCAAATAGAACAGTTCGTTCGACAGCTAAAGCGCCTCCTAGATTTCTCATCTTCAAACAAAAAAGCCCGTGCTCCACTGCTATTTGAGCTGCCTTATTTGCTTTTTTAATCTTGAATTTTTCGTTGGTTTTGTGTCACCGCTCATTGCGTTACTTAAACGAACAGTAAAAAAGCCTATGCCAATTGTCCCCTCTCAATGAATGTCAAAATGTACTAATTTACTGCTCTTACTTGGGTGAGCCAAGAACTCGTAGATGTAAGTAACTTACCTCAATCAATTAATCTTGATTTTAAAATGGTCATTTCAGCAGCAATTCACACGGTAGCGAAACCGCGCATGCACACATGGAAATGTTCTGGGCAAAACTTGTAATTTGTTGACAGCCCTGCTGATTGAAAACTTCTGAAATATGCAATCAAAATTAAGCGCTTAAAAATTTTGCTGTAAGTCTCTGAAAGCTAAGGGAATCAACTGGCCGCCTTTTTACTTCAATCTGTTAAAACATTGCTCAAGATTTCTGTCTTTAAATGCTGCTGGTGTGACACCATTTATGTCTGTCTAATCAATAGAGTAACCTACGTAAACTGTGATTTGTTGAGAGGTTCCAGAGGCCAACTAGTTTCTTTTCGAAGAAATTAATTTTCGAATATTTAGAGTTTTGAAAAGTCGCTGAATATAGCGGCTGGGAACCTATTTTAAGTTGTGGGGAAAAGAAACCTATCTGCAGAAAATTTAAAAATATGAACAACCCATCTTTCAACTATATATTTGTATTGACTATTCACAACTAAATACAGTTAAATGACCTCATGTACATCAGATTTTTCAACTTTAGCGAGCGCAATTAGAATGAATTGAGCTAGCCGCCGAAAGAGCTGTTAGAAATTTATAAACGATAACGTTGGCTTAGTTTTGATTTCTATTTTTAAGTTTCTTTGTTCTGTAGGTTTTATCCGGGGTTCAGGTGGTGAGTGAAAATTTATTTTGTTGGAAAATATTTCGCCTAAAAAGTCATCTCTGGCTTACTTTTAGTTGGTCTCGTGTCTCTTTGATGTGTTTTTTCTAACGAGATAAATAACTATGATTGTTGCAATATCTAAAAAATAATTGTAATATTGTGATGAACCATTTGAAGAGCTATCTCCAATGGCCCCAATAATACAAAAAAAAACAACAAACGTCTAGACACAATTCTGTGAATAAATAATTCAGTTTGTTTTAAATTTTATTTGAATGAGCAATGTAGCTTGGTCATAGGTTTATTTGATTCACTTTTGGGTTCCTTAACAACACGTAAAAAAACTTATTTTCGCTAATCACTTGCAATAACAACTCAAACAATTCGTCCCATTTTTCCCGTGCTCCACTGCTATTTGAGATGCCGTAGTTGTTTTTTAATCTTGAGTTTTTTATTTGTTTGATATCACCACTCTTTGCGTTGCTTAAACGAACAAAAAAAGAACCTTTACAAATTTTCCTTCTCAAGGGATCTCAAAATGTACTAGGCTACTACCCTTAGTTGAGTGAGCCAAGAACTCGTAGATGTAAAAATTTTATCTCAATCAATTGTTCCTGATTTTAAACTCGGCATTTTAGCAGCATTCCACATGGTAGCGAAACCGTGCTTGGCACAAATGGAAATTTTCTGAGCAAAACCTATAGTTTGTCGACAGCCCTGCAGATTGGAAACTTCTGCAATACGCACATTACGATGCAGAGGTATACCCAAATCGCCACGGGCAGATATGCCCGATGTATGTATCTCGTGTTTGTTTTTACTATGTTAATATATTGAAAGTGGAACAATATTGCGGAAAATAGCTACTTTAGCAGAAAACGGCAAAAAGGAAGGGAATATCGTATCCCGTGTTCGCAAAAGTGTCCTAATTTTAGCCGCGAAATACAAGTACAAACTTAATAACCTATTTTTCGCGCAAGTTGTATCACGCATCCGCTCCATTTGTGTATCGATTTTTCGCGCGCAATGTAGCTCGATTTCGCATATAATCCGCAATTAAGCCTAACTTAATTACTACTTATTTAATTAAGCCTAACTTATTACTATTAGTAGTACTTTATTACTACTTTATTACTACTTATAGTACTTTATTACTACTTATTACTACTTATTAGTACTATTTATTACTACTTATTAAACTCGGCCAGTCACACATTGATATACAAAGCTATTGTTGTGCGAGGAATTTTTCGGGAAAAATCGGTTTTTGTGGTTGCATGTATTTAAAGCACTTTGAAAGCTATTTAAAGATTTGAAAGCTTTAATTAAATCTTTATTAAAGTGCTTTTTGCATGCTCAAAATGCGCGCGAATAATAGATACCTAAATTGAGCGGAAACGTGCTACAAGATTTGTTACCTACTTTTGCACCGAATGTTCTTTTATTTTGCCAAATTGGCGGAACCACTTTTGCGAAAAGTTAGATACAAAGGATGTCTCCTAATTTCGTTCACTGTATGTATTTAATTTTCGAGCCAATTCTACTCAGGCGGAAATTTTGGGGTATACCTCTGCATCGTATTGCAATTAAAGCTAATCGTTAACAACTTTTCGTGTAAGTCTCTGGAAGCTAGTGGAATAAACTGACCGCCTCTTTCCTTCAATCTGATTAAATATTGCTAAAGTTTTCTGTCTTTGAATGCTAATGGTGTGATACCAGTTATCGTGTCCACATCTGAAAGTAGAACAACGGTGAGGTTAATGTTAACGTCCAGAGTTGCCTGTTGAACTGCATTGAAACTAGACTTTATGTTTCGTGGCGTAGAATTGGTCTGGATTAATAGCTTCGTTTCTTCTGATACGAATGAGAAGTTAGCTGCGGTGCACACAAAAGAAATTTTTTCTTTGGCGTTTGATCAAGATACCATGTTAGTTGGGCCGTGGCAAGGGACAGCGTTCTCTCCAAGGACATCTAATATTTTTCCAAAAGTACAAAATGAGCATTTCCTCTTCGTTTTGTGCATTGCACGCCTATTCTACACTTCATTGACGCTCGAATTTGGTTTTGGCATAAAACTTAATTTGGTTGGTAGAATCGGCGCTGCTGTTGTGGGAGTGAAAGAGCTAGCAAGCTTGATTTGTCTCAGTCGGAGTTGTAACTTTGAATAATCTAAGTAACGATCAATTAATATTTCAAATGACAGTTTTCATAATCAAAACAACTATGCGCATCGCCAATTTTTCTTCTTTTGTTCGAATAATTGGGCAGAGATTCAAATCATGCCTAAATTTTTGCCTTGAACGTCGACGACTCCACTTAAATTTTTGCCTAGGCCGCAATTTTAAATTTTCTACCCTGCAAAGATTTATATTTTTTTGTTACCTTAGCTAAGAACTATTCATTATTTCCTTTTCCAAATGTGCTATTTTATCGGTTTCAATTAGTACAAATGACTAACAGATTCCTATGTTTTATCAGGAAGTTAAACCCTTCAATAGAAGAGGAAGATATTGAGCAAGAACAACTGGCAGAATTCCAGCTGAAGAAACGTCTTTACAAGCTTGAACAGAAAATCGAAGTTGCAGAACAAAGCATCGACACAATAAGCCAACATCAACAATTATCTCAACGAAGTTCACTCCAGGACAAAAGCGGTTCACGTCACGGAAGCGAACCCACATCGTCTGGAGGCAAACAAGAACAGGTCATTAGTTCAAACGGTAGCAATAAAGGTGAAATAGAGGTCACGGACGGTCATACTGAGTCACCCAATGCTGCAAGCATGTCAAGTGAAAATCCGGTATCTCCTAGCAAGGTCGAACCCATTTCTTCAATTGGTAACGTTCGAATTGCAAGTAAAACTGTCTTGAAGCAACTTCAAATTGAAAATGATTCTTTGAGCAGCAGCAACAAGAGACTTGCAAATCAACAATTGATACAAAAGGATCAGGAAATGTGGTTGAAAGAAGAACAAACTCGGATACGACTTGAACAACTTAAGAAAGAGTTGAAAAAACAAGAGCAAAGTGAAGAATTCATTCAACGTATTCATAGTGGAAAAAAATCTGTCCATACTGACTCACAGCCAGTGGATGTGAAAAAGCAAACGAGTAGTATTGAAGACAAAGTGAACAAAATTCTAGAAGATTCTGGAACATTAAAATGGTCGGGTGGTGCTCAAAATGAAGGTGTGGTGAGTGGCAAAGGTGATTCAGAAATGAACGTGATGAATATTTCTTCAAGTTCTGACTCCGATGTGTTCGACATGTTGAACGAGAAACGACAACAGATTGAACCCGAAGAGGTATTGTTTCCAGTGTTGATCTTAATTGTAGGTTTCTTGATAGGTACCTGAGAAAGCATTATATAGCAGTTAACTTCAGCAGATTATCTTGTCTATAGTAACCAATGACTGTATACCACACTAATGATAATTTTTTTTATATCTTCGATAATAGGATAGCAAATATTTTATTTCTGAAACGAGTACAATAATTTGGCTTTAAAGGATCTCCGGCAAATCCGATGAATTTTTGTTGAGATATCAGAAATTTCTGCCCTTATGCAGCGCTAAGTTGAGTCCCAAATTCTCTTGAAGTCGACAACAAAACTCTTGAATTCACAATGCAAGTACACAATGCAAATGATGTAGGCACAAAACCAAATTGGCAGATTTCAAATGGGACTCATCTTGTTCATGCTGCTTACGGTTATCCTCAAACCTCCGATTGGGCAGTCTCTGCGACTACTCGAATCAGCATTATGTTGATGCCACTAATGAACAACGGAATCGTCGTTTTCTTATGGGCTACAACATACGGCCAAATTAAAAAGAAATATCTTCCAATTATTTCTTAAGCTTTGTCAATAGTGTCTAAATGTCCTCAAATTATGTAACTAGCTTTTGACAAAGACTATGCTGTGTATTTTTATGAACAATACCACTAACATTGAAATATTGTTTTTCAAAACGGAAAATACAGGTAGGCCTAAGTTTACCAAACAGATTGGCCAACAGTTGACTTTTGAGTGAGTCCTCCTTATACGAGGGAAAAAACTACGATGACCCTATAGAATGGCTAAACTTCGGGTTCACTAGCGTCACTGTAGTTTTTGAAAACTAGAATTGGCAGCACATTTTGATACCATTCTCTTCGAAGGTAGTGCAAAAAATTATCAACAACTCTTTTTTGAACATTTAAAACTTTTTGCAGTAACCTCGAGATTATAACTTTTAAAAGTCATCTTACTTGAGAAAAAATAAAGTCAGTAATGGTGATATGGGCCTATTTCCACAGTGGAGGGGAGACACATAATTTCTAAAACTCCAATTTATACACTAATTAACAAATTTTTAATAAATTGATCAATTTCTCAAAATATGACCAGCTTATTGAAAATATACAAACAAATACTTATCATGTTGATGTACTGCAATTTATTTTTCAAAAATGTTTGATACGAATGGATGTGAATAGCGCACATAAAAATTTATTTTGTTAAATGGATAAGTGGATAAGAGTTTCAAAATCACAGCACTCAAACTGTTTTTTGCAAATGTTGTGTCAATGTCAACAATAAAACTAAGAAAAATCGATTATTTGAAGTCAAACTATTAAATTGAAACAAAAATGAAAATGAAATAATGGGGTCATTCTTTGCTCTAAGTAAAATAGCAATTAAGTCTAACAAAAAAGGGGGCATTCACTTAAAAATGTGAAAATATGAACAACATAGAAAATGAAATGAGTCTAATGGATAAGGAACAAATCGTATATTATCACCACAACTCAAAGACTATGAAGTTTTAGTTTAAGATATTCATCAACTGATGAGTAATTCGAGTTATGCTTAGCACAACAAAAATGAACAATCGGTCATGAGATAATTTTATGCCAGGTAGGCTTAGTTAAAAAGCGGTTATTTTATACCCCTAGGGTCACCCAAGGTGTAATTATCAATTCTCACAAATCTTTACACTCGTGAAATTGTGAAGCTAAAACGTCTTTATATAAATATTAAGTTGAAAATCAAAATTAATTAATTCCCATAGAATAGTTGAAAAAAACAAACACTAATTAATTAAATAGAAGGATACAATTAGTAGTATGACCTAAAACAGGTATTTTGTGGGAAAACATAGCAATTTTCCATTTAACCAGCATGTCAGAACTTTCTTAGAAGAAGCTTACATATGAACTGTACCAACTGTACCATA